>NW_003210480.1:154746-180696 GCF_000006405.1 Perkinsus marinus ATCC 50983
AGCACAGCCACGGCTGCGGCCGATGCAGCTACTACTACTTTTGGGGTTCAGACTACGGCCTCTCAGCCACCTCTACTGCTGCTGGATCCTCCACAAATTGGCGCAGCACAACGGTATCGTCTTAACCACTACGCCTGGAACAACGACTCAATCACCCACTTCTGGCACTACACGTTGTGCCTGGGTCATCAGCTCAGTTGCTGTCTTCATTTTCAGCATTGTTTTGTAGAGCAATACGTAACATTGAGTAGTGTAGCTTCATTGGCGGTGCTGAATAACGTCTCTAAAGTATGGATAACGTCCTTGGTGAATACTCTCACTCGTGCTTCGCTAAGTTGGATGTTGTGTTTGACTTGGATTCATGGATTACCAGCTTATTCCTACTTGTGCGGTTTACTACCTCCTTTCTCAGTACGGGAGCCATCGCCTTACAGTCGGCCGGTATTACCACTGGGACTGCTGCTGTTACGACGGCTGCTGCCGTCACTACTAAGACGCTTGATCCTACTATCTATGCTGTAGCTACAGTGGCCCCAGCGACATAGCCTGTTGCTGCTGTTTCGATGGAACTAATACAGTGGAGAGTACCGTTGCTGTAAGAACTAATGCCGTGATCACTCCTGATATTATTACAACTGCAGCAAATGCGATCATCTTTGCTTCTAGCATAACTACTGTGATCTACTTCATCCTTTCGGTAATTGTATCATCAACCGCATGTAGAGTATTCCTGAGTATCCATGATTCGAGTAACTAGTACTCAAGGGCGAGTTGTGGGAAGCAGGAATGAACGTGCGAGTGTTTTAACATGTTTGTGTTGGATATTCAAGGAAATTTCCGAGAGAATGTTGTCAGCAGAACAACTCCAGCATCGGTAGGAGCATGAGAAGTCCTCTGCGGGAGATAAAAGCTCGGAAGACACATTGATTTTCTTGCCGTAACACATCCGATTGAATCATTGATGTACTTGAGGAAAATACTCTTATCGTACGTATGATTGATAGAGCTTCGTTATCGTTACGCATCAGTCAACTACCTGTGTAGTCTCTAGGTCGTATAGTGAAAGATAGCTACGGAGGTTTTTTTTTGATACTGCATATGCAGAGCGTGGATTTCATATTAGTTTGGAGATGATTCCAAGATTCGCAGTGCATCAGATTTCGCATAGCGAGTTTTTATAAGTCTATAGGAATCAATGCGGAGAACAATGAGGTAAGTTCCAACATAACCACAAGGATTATCACAACCAGGTTCAGCGAGTCGATCACGGCCGCAGGGTGTGTTCCTGAGAAAACAAAAACGGCTTGAGATCAGAAGTGCGACTCAATGTTCGTCCTTCGGAGTTTTCTCCGAATGGACTTCGGTTGCCGCCGTTTCGTGGAAACTGCCAAATATTTCGGATGCGATGCGGACGTATCCAAAACGGTTTCTTGTCGCAGGATTGCCACTCGATAACAACAACGTTAGTCGGTACTGTTGTGGTATTATCATTAGCTTGCAGCCTACATTTATCTTCCTATCTCATGATGCGGCTCGCTCTACTCTTCGTGCTCATCGTGAGTGCAGTCTCTCAGTCTACCACCGCAGCTGCATCAACTACAGTTCCTCAGCTGGTCACTACTACGCCAACTACTTCGACCACCACTACGCCTGCCGGTCCTGTAGGCACGACCGTTGCGATCAGTACTACTACAGAGACTAGCGTACCTGTTACCATTGTGACGGGCGTTCCCGAAACGACCACTGTCGACCCCACCACTGCTAACCCTACCTCGAGTGCTGAATCTGCTGCAATCAGCTCTGTTGTGATTGCTACGTTGCTGATGATGAGCGCTTGAACCAATGAAGATTATTTTTCATCGTGATTATCATCCGTGCATGTTTGAAACACCCGCGTGCTGAATCTAAGCTGTTTTGTTCCGTGTTGGGATATATGAGTTCGCTGTCATACACGAATTAGGGTAGAAATGATCCCAAAATTTCACCCGAAGTCTCATTCCGAAACTAACACATTTAATTGATCATGTACATGTCTCCCAAGCTCACCTACTACAGTCAACTTCGTGTACAAATACATAGTGACAATTCTGGTGAGGGAAACTTGACTAACCGCGTCTGAATAATAGACGCAGGCGTAAATTATGGCACAGATCTTTCACACATTCCGTGTTGAACTTAAACAAAGCTGCTCTGCAAGTGATCGTATTTAATTCGCATCATATTTTACCAAAATATAATGTGAACTAAAAGGGTCACCGCTGGGGATCGAACCCGAGTCGTCCGAATAGAGGATTAAAGGGCTGTCGGCGGCGGAGCGATGTGAATTCACAGCCAATCCCCGGTGGCCGCAGCCTCTAGGTTGGTGCCAGCCATGCCTAGTCCAGTGAGTGATGCCACTTCTACTACTAGCTCCTCCAACGATCCTGATGGCGGTTCGTCATCTGTGGATGATTGCGACCTAAGGGTAGGGAAATTCAATATACTACTACTATGTCGATACCCGTATTTGAACTAATCGTTTCTCCCCAGCACTCACGATCGAATTCAGCATAATTCTGAGTTCTTCGCGGTATACGGTCCGTTCTGGGTGTATTATGGGTGCGTTTGCTATTGTGATTTATGTTGAAGTAGCATTAGGAGCATTTGATAGCAAACCTTAGAATGTCCGTTGTTATGTTTTCAATAGAGCGATCATATATACCTTGCCTTCACATTCAAGAAGGCGTCGCAGGTTGAATATTTCTACTGCTTTCGAGCGTTTGCTGTTAGGACACTATCTTATGTATTTCATATTTCGGTTGGATCATCTCGTCAACTTGGACGATGCGGGTGATTCGATTCATAAAAGGAATTGTTATCATTGTTCAGATAAAAGCGTTGGAAAAAGAACTCGAGAGTCTCCAACGGAAACTGGTTTCCCATGAGATGGTTATACAGGAACTTTGTGGTATCGGCGTTGAATGGAAGCGGACGCAACCGAGCGGTGGTGATGGTCGTGAAAAAGTAGGTGTTGAACTAGGAGAAAATTTAGATCTTTTATTTTAGGTTAATCGTGTTCCCTCACCTGAAGAGCTCCGACAAGCTGTTGTTGTCATAGCAGAGGAGTTGACGCTCAAGAGGAAGGTGAGTCAGTGTCTGTTCGAGGTTTCTCAACGGGAGAACTTATGTGAGCTTTCCTCGGTGTATGATGTAATCCCGAAACGCTTGATATGATGTATTTGAAGTTTATCTTAGTAATGTTTGTGTTGCCATTGATAGTGGATAGTAGAATATGAGTAATGAACAACAGACACACTTACATGTGTGCTGCGGGTTGGACCACACTCCCCACTGAGCTCCTCGTCCAACTAGCATCCCAACACCCACCACTGTTGAGCAACTGACTTTGATGAAAATTACTATAATAGGGTTATAACACTATATGGTATAATTTCGTATATTTTAATGCCTAGGTTTATCGCTAATTATATACTACCAAAATTAAGTCTAATACCACATGTCGCTTTCTTTGCACGTAGCGTTCCCGATACATCGTGTATGCATCCCTACTTATGGTAGCAGTCTTGGTTGGAGTGATGACCAGAGTAAGTAGGCGAGCATTTTTGTATCTTCTCTGGTGTGCTCTCAGATTCTGTACGCCCAGTGGAGTTACTCCTCCGAGTTGGCGACCTTTTATAGCGCTATGGTTGATAACGGGATGGATTTGCCTCCACTCGAAGAGTTAAGTTCAAAGTAGTAGTGGAAGCTCTGTTTTTGATATGGATTTTTCGAATGACTATGTGCTTTTCATTGGGATTAGTGAGTAGTTATGGTATGCATTTGTGGAGTTGAATCAGCCGTGATATGAAAACACTAGTGAAAAGCATATTTCCACGTGTTTACATGCAGTATTGCGGCACTTTACGTAAAACGGGTGAAACTGGCATGAATTCAGGTGATATGAATATTAACTACATCGATGATAATAGTAATATCGTAGTCGGTTTTTGGTGAATATTTAATTATTTCCTATATGTTGCCGCTCGGGATTGAACCGGGGTCGTTTGGTGTTTCAGCTCGATATTCCCCGCTTCACCAGTTCTCTCGGCGAATGAAGTCGCCATTGCTCCCATATGGGTTGTATTCTCGGCCATTCGATGGGTGTAGTAACTTAGTCATATCCCGCGCCGCTCAAGATCGTTGCTCTCAGGTTCGGCCAAGTATTTGTTTTCGCAGCATCAGTGATTGAACGCTTGTTGCGAACAGTCGTGTGGGTTCTGTTTGCCGCGATGCTCGGGTACGGAATTTTGAGGTAATTTTGTGGCGCGTGACGGAAATTTAGTCTTATCCGGCTTTAACAGTGATGATGTCTTTCAGGCGTCTGAGGTCCGCACCAGAAGAGGGAGACCCTCGAGATGGTATAGAGGTAGCCGCGTCTGATTTGTCTATGGTAGGTGTATGGGGGTTGTACTACGATGGTCTCAATTCCGTCATGTTCGGGCTTGAAGTGAATTGATCAGTGTGGGAAATATGCACATGTGTTGGTGATGAGAATGTGAAAATTCTGAGGAAATTATCATTGGTTTTTCACTTTACCAAGAAAGAGTTTTTTCTGGAAGCTCAACTGAGGAAATCAGACATACATTTCTCCAACACTGATATCGATCGTTGCTATATGTGGTAGTATTAATATCAAGTAAGTAGAATTTATTTTTTTCGAATGGCTCCTTCGCAGCTCTACGATGAACGTAGAACTTAACTGTCGTGATGAGGTTTCCCATCGAATTATGGTTATGATTTTTCTTTAGTATTTTCGCTAATGAGAAGATCGATTCTCTCATTTTGTTTCAGGCCGAGTCTACAGAAACAGAAAAATTAGAACGAAAAGTTTCAGAGTTTTCGAGACGTAGTCGATCGAGAGACTCAGCCGTGGTGCAGCGAATGCTCACTGACTCTTCATGTGAGCATCACCACACTACTAATGTTAAGCCCGCGGTTCAGTGTGATGAAATTGAAAGGCGCCATACGGATCCATCGGTGATTGAGCACGTTGGTGAGGCAAGGGGGGAGCAGGAGATTGGTGAAGGAGATCGACGGCGAAGGGCGGCGGCTATGCGGTATCCACTCGGGTGGCAGCCGGCAGCGTTTAGATTGCAAGGGTGTCCGTGGTATGGACAAGGGACGTGGTGAAATGCCGGTGGTGGGATTTGAACCTGGGTTGGCTCAATGGGAAGTAGAGGTCATGTGCTCTACCGCCAGGCTAGAGGTTCTCTGGAGCGTGCCGAGGCACGTCAATATGCATGTGGGTATACAAGCAGAGTCAAGTGACTTCTATTGGTCGTTCCTCGACAGTGCCGACCATCTTGTGTCTGAGCTCCCGTCTCCTTTGCACTCCTCAGTTGCTTTGGGATTTACGACTGCTGATGGGGACAACGGTATGCACTAGATCCAGGGCGCATATAGCTACTATCGATAGGATGCTTATGTGTTCGAGTTTCCTCGTAGTGTATTCTTCCTCAAATTTCTATATGTCTTCCTACAGTCCGCATATCTTCATACCGTGTTGCTGTGCCCTAATCTGCGTAATAACATCTCGAGATTTCTTATGGGTTTTTTGAATGGTTACTTTTTATCAGGTGATAAGGTTCTCACTCAGCGGTGCCTATCATAAGGTCTTCGCGAACGCGCCGTGTCTATTTGATAGAATCATACCAAAAGGTCTACCCGCAAAGACTCTGCGTAAACTAAAGGAAAACATGTGGTAAGTTATGAAAACTAGAATCGCATGTGATGGTGATTTCGTGGAATTTAAAACTTTGGAAAATTCCCGGTTTTCATTCGAGGCCTTGTGTAACACTAGCAAAAGAGCTCGTGTCGCGAAGTGTGGCTTCTTTTTCAAATGGTAACCGTTAAATGGTCGCTCTCGGATTCAGAATACTATCAAATTGAAATAACTTTTAGCGTTTTTATTGACTTCAGGTATTCTCTGCTATTCTTCAATGATTTAGGTATACCTGCTGGCACACCTTCACTAGCTGCTATGGTTTCTATGTCGTCTCCCACGAGGCATGGTTCAGCTTCAGCAGATTGCTCACGGACCCTGTCGGGATGCTCTTCGTTGACCCTGGTGTTCACGACCGTTCTATCGGGGTACTAATTTCAGCTGATTCGAATTCCCATTGTGATTTCAGTTAGAGCGTTACTACTTGGTTGAGATAAGCTTCTGGTGCAGCTGCCTGGCTTTCATCGTGAGTGGCATCATCATCATCAGCAGAGATATGTATACTATGAATGCCTCTCAGATGATCGAAACGGTTCGCAAGGACTTCTACCAGATGTTTTTCCATCATCTCATAACTATTAGTTTGATGATCGGAAGTTTCTGTAGGAAAATTTCTTTCCATCTTGTTGGTGTAAAATAATGTTTTTTTCAGACCTTAAATATCATCGTATTGGCCTTACTGTGATTTTCCTACATAATATCAGCGATGTGCCTCTTTACGTTGCAAAAACTGTGGGTTACCTCGCGGAAAAATATGAATGTAAGAACTCCTCCAAGTTCGCTTAGATGAATGATCATTATGGACAGGGTTGAAGACTCCGACCGATCTCGCCTTCGCCAACTTCGCGTTCGGTTTCCTTTTCTCGAGGTTATATGTGTACCCGAGAATCTGCGTTATTCCGGCGTGCACTTATGGTACGATTGTTACGGTATATATGTATTGGAGTAGTTTGCCATGGTCTCAGCTATCGAGTATAAACGCCCGTTGAAGGACTGTATGCTGGCTATATTCCTAGTGCTGTTGCAGTGCTTGCATATCATCTGGGGTAGTATGATTATCAAGATGATTTTCAAGACGATCAAACACCATGGTGTTCTCGCGGTAATCATATTAACCAATTACATGTCGAAAGAAGCATGTTCCTTTTCAGGATGGTGATATTCGCAGTGACGATGAAGAGAGCACGCCAAAGGGCGAGGAACCGATCGCCCACAAGAAGAAGGTGCAGTAGAAGCTGGCCACTTGTACAATACGAACTCCGAGTCATTCAAATCCATACACACTTTGCCAGTGCAAGGATTATCAAATACACAAGATACATTTTGTTAGTGGTCGATGGAATTGAATAATCTTCTTCTCCAGCTTCCATTGCTCGATGATGCTGTTGTGTTGAATACAGTTGAGATTGATCAGACATTGATTACCGACGTATGGGTGAACGACACCTTTAAAATCTCAAATTCGGCGAGTAAAAGGACGAATTAGAAAAATAAAGTTTAATTCTAATAGAATGAAAGCCGTTTATCACGGAATGAATGTTCTAGCTCGAAATGAAAGTTCACATTCGTAACAGGGAACAAGTTCGAATTCGTCGAACTCGAAAGGTGTAACGCAAGACCAAGATGTCGCACACAACACCAGCTTCTATTTGTTCTCACATTTGCTGAATTTTAGATTGAAAAGGTGTAGTGCGATCTAATCTACAGCACTTGTAACAATATGAACGTTGAACGTCTAATCCCTCGGCTAGTCCTTCCAGAGCAAGGTTGGTAGTCCATGCTTAATGCTACGTTTTCAACCTCACTAGGATAGGTAGAAAAACGTGTGTGAGAGAGTTTAAAGTCTAACGCCTATGACAACACGGCTTAGGTTCGCATCGATGCAAATTACCTCACGAGGGATCAGTTCTAACCTCATGAAACGTAATTATTAGCGAATGTATCCGTGTAGAGCATTTCCAGTAGTTTTAATCTATATTTCATCTCAACCCGCACATGTAAGTAGTTAGATACCATTAGTCCCAACGTATCAATATGATGCTTGAAGGTATTACGTAAAGAAGTCTCTGTCGCAGCTTTACGGCATAGCTAACGACATACATATCTCATAAAATTAGTGCAGAGAAACTTTGCACTTCGACGTCGAAAGCGATCTTAACAATATACAGTAAATTTCAAGCATTGAAAGGTTCTAGCTCGCCCTTGGTACAGGACACTACTGGTTCCACAGCTTCTATAAAGTAACGAATTATACTAATCAAAATTCTGATCACTGAGAGAATAAAAAATCCTCCCTTGACTAAATAACGCAACAAATCAACCATATAAGAACGTCATCGCTAGGGATATCCTTCCTCTCTGAACAATAATGCACAGAAAGAGTTCTTTGGAATCCTTCACTCAATTACAACACTAAGCCTGAGCAGAGGTAGCTTGCTGGGTTGTGGTGGTAGTCGTTGGTTGCACACTAGTAGAGCTCACAACTTGAGGTTGGCCGTACTGTGGAAGTTGCATATTATAGGTGCCAAACGAGGGTACACCCGCAGAGGCACCCGGGTATCCACCACCGTACGAATAGGTCACACCAGGAGCTGCTGAAGAATAGGTAGTTTGCTGACCCGCAGTGGAGGGACCAGAAGTGACGTATTGGACCGTCTGAGGAGGCACATAGGAGCCGGTCTGAGAAGTCACATACTGGGGAATGTACGACGTGGTCTGAGCGGGGACATAGGAAGTCGCTTGTTGTTGTTGCTGTTGTTGCTTCTGTTGCTCAGCGGCCTGCTGCTGCTGGAGTTTAGCCATCTTGTCAGCCATCTCCTTCTGGAGCTTTTGCTGTTGAGCTTGCATGCACAATTGACTGGCAGTAGCCTCGATCTGCATCCTTTGCTCTTGAGCTCTCTGCTCGATCTCCATTCGTCGTTGCTGATGCTGTTGCTCCAACGCGAACAATGCCTGGGCACGAGACTGCTCGATAGCACTGGTGGTAGTTTGCAGATCATAATTGGCCTTCATATTAATCGACTGCTTAGCCTGCTCAAACTCGTTCTTTGCCGAGTCCTTCGCCATACCAAGTTGACTATCGAGCATAGAGAGGCTCTGAGTCTTCTGGTGCTTGATGCTATCAGGATCCATATAGACCTGTGGAAGGGCCTGCTGACCTTCCGGTGGTACGTAGGAGGTAGAGGTAGTAGGCTGACCCGTAGCGTAGCTAGTGACACCTTGTGGGGGAAGAGTAGTGTAGGTGACACCGGTCTGAGGGGACACGGAGTAGGTGTTGACTGACTGGCGGTGCTGGACAGAAGGAGCGGCGGCAGCTTCAGCGCTCATAATTAGATAAGAGTGTGACAAGTAAGGCTGAGAAAGATCGAATTGGCCAGTGATACTGCGACGATCGCATCATGCGCTCTTGCTTTCTCGCTCGCCCGACCGTTTCGGGAGGAGGTATGAAACGACGTCATCAGCGCGCGCCCAACCGATCGGAATTCGGTTCCTGCTCGCCTGGTACGCGATCGATCACTAGCCACTTCATCGTGTCTAAGTTGTTTTCCAACAAGGAACAAACCATTCAACGCATGGGGAATTAGTGTCACGCAGATCATCGCGCAGCAGATGCGTTACATTCGCCGTGGACTCCTGCTTCAGGCCGGTCCCAAGGCCTGAAGTTCAGGGTTGCCTCTGTGTGTCAAAGACTCCACATTCCATTGTGATATACAAGCTGAGTTTCCTAACGAATACGTGCGCTATACTGCTGCGCTCATCTACAGCGGGGAAGTTCTCTCATCGGGACGGCGTAATGAGTTGCCGAACTCGAGCCTAAACTTGAGTTCTTCACATATCCTATCCTTTCCATCTCGTGTTTGATGTTGGCCTGCTCAGCGATCAGCTGAAGGATAATAGCTATAATATAACAGTCATAGTTCGGTGAACCTCCTGATGCACTGAACTATACTATCGGTACTGTACTGCTTTTGCCGAGAAACTTTGGTGTTCATCGCCAACTACTATGTAGCGCGGAACAAAATATCAAGCTCACGGAAACGTTGGCCTCAATATGGTTTGATGTCGTTAAAACACGAAACGCATCAGTATCTGATGCAGGAAACAACTCAAAGGATTGCATCGCAAGCTTGTTATCTATGGATATCATGCGAAACCCTCTGTTTGATTTTTAAGAAAGATTTCATATAGTGTAATTGCCAAAATGCCAAGTTTAACACACTGCACAGATGACTCCCAAAGAGCTCTCGAGTTCGTCGTTTTCGATGCACCTGATGTTAGTAAAAAACTGCATACTCGAACAGTCGAGTCAACGACGAATGCATAGATTACTGTGGTGCATTGCATTCCTAGCGACACAGTAATGCTGCTGATTCATAAAGGTTTCGACCTATACACAGTTATAATCCAGAAAGGGTTCTCGCCTATGAATCTATGTGGCATGATACCTTGTTCATCAATGCCTCAAAGAGATACTTGGTTCATTGGTGTTATTAGTGGTCGCCAGCTGATCCCCGCTAGAAGACCCTTCCCGACTGCCTTTTTTGTGGAAGCGCGGAGACTACAAAATATCCTATGACCATCGTATGCTATAGTATTCATTGTTACATAAGAAAATACGGCCGAGAGAATTGTTAGACTGGATCGGACTAATACTTAGACAATTGTTACAAGCCTCTATAGCTCAGTCGGTAGAGCGCGGCCCTTTTAAGGCCGTGGTCGCGGGTTCGAGCCCCGCTGGAGGTGTTATTCTGCATATTTAATTCTGCGCGTGATGCTCCTTCGTCTCTCGCGCGCCCAAAATTTTCTTCCTCTGGCCAAAGATTTTCTTCCGCCCGCCCAAGATTTTCTCCCTCTGGCCCAATATTTTTTCCGCGAGCCCAAGCTCCTCGTTCGGCTAATGCGGCCCTATTCGAGCTAGGACGAGTCAGTTAAAACTTCGAATAGTTCGTGCAATGGACTGACATGCAGCCGATCGGGAATGGGCCTGCACTATGCTAACTCAAGGTATCGCGCTAGTGGGCATGAGTAGGGATCCGAGTGGGCAGAAATAGCAGCTTTGGCTCAGCCTAGTTGGCGTTGTGTCCCGGGTGAAGAGTTCAATACCGGTCGGAAGCGAGAGCACAGAGTCGTATTCGAGCTAGGACGAGTCAGTTAGAACTTCGAATAGTTCGTGCAATGGACTGACATGCAGCCGATCGGGAATGGGCCTGCACTATGCTAACTCAAGGTGTCGCGCTAGTGGGCATGAGTAGGGATCCGAGTGGGCAGAAATAGCAGCTTTGGCTCAGCCTAGTTGGCGTTGTGTCCCGGATGAAGAGAATTTTATTTGAAACGCTTTGAACGATTTGAAAACGCATCTTGTACGTTTAGGGATAGCCTGAGAGAGTTGAACGAAAATTGTTCTACCACACGATATAGTATCTTACCAAGATCCTCAAACTGAAACGACTTCCGCGACAAGAAAAATATCTTTCTTCAGCACAGCAGACTCGACAACCCTTCGCCCGATTTCCTTCTCATTCTCTCACATCCGCGCCGTGTCCGACACAATGTGTCGATCAAAATTCACTATGAGATTACCGACTGTCCAGACAAAGGGTGAGAGAGAGAGGCGAACAGATATCAACTCTAGTAGGTTTTCATAGACAGCATGAGGCTTCGAACTCGCGGAGACTACAACTAAATGGGTCTGAAGCCGACCTCCTCAGCCCTTCGAGCACATCGTCTGTCGGATCAGCTTACCCACTGAGCTGCGATTTGGCGCTAGCCGGGCTCGCTCGGCGAGCATGACAGAGACTCTGCGCGAGAGCCTTTATTTCGTTCAGCCGACCACAGGCTGTGGTCCACAGCTGTGGGAGCCAGTCACATCTTGTCGTTATAGGGCCGCTGATGATACATCGTCAAGGCTGGCTCGCTGACCAACATCATCGGACTAATATTTAAACATTTGGCACAAGCCTCTATAGCTCAGTCGGTAGAGCGCGGCCCTTTTAAGGCCGTGGTCGCGGGTTCGAGCCCCGCTGGAGGTGTTATTTTGCATATTTAATACTGCGCGTGCTGCACAATCGGAACTTCTTACATGAACGCATTTGTTCTATTCGTAGATTAGAACTAGTTGTTCGCGACGTCGATACCGTCGGAGTGAAACGCATCTAGTACGTTTCGGGATAGCCTGAGAGAGTTGAGCGAAAAATATTCTACTACACGATATAGTATCTCACCAACATCCTCAAACTGGAACTACTTCCGCGACAAGAAAAATATCTTCATTCAACACAGCAGACTCGACAACTCTTCGCCCGACTTCCTCCTCATTCTCTCACATCCGCGCCGTGTCCGACACGATGTATCGATCAATCTATATCCGCACTGCAACGAATATTCAGCCCTTTCGGCATTCACCATCATTTGCGAGCCACATGCCCAGTCCGCAGGTTGGAGTGCTCCTGCCCCCCTCGGTTTGAAGTCATCTCGAGTGATTGTCGATGAAGATAGTTACATTCAATATTCGGTGAATGCCACCAGATGTCCATCTTGAAGTTCAAGATTTGAACGGCCTCCGATGGTTCGTGATTTTCTCAACTTCCCACATCGCCAGAAAAAACCACTATCACCAAAGTTGTAGATCGCTAGACCGAGAGGAATGATGTCCGTATCGCCCAAATCGATTCCCTTGGTCATGAAATAGGAGCTTCTAATTTGAATCTTCATTCGAGGTGATCCGTTCAGCCGAATTCCTCGTTGACTGACATGCTGGTCTCATGCAAACCCAATATCGCTATTGGCTATTATAATTATCATTCTCAACTCAGTGAGTTATTGCCCTCATTCGTATATTCGTGCCCGCAGGCCAAATAGAATCCTCATTGCTCTAGTTCAAGGCATGAACATCTTTACCTCGCACCCTCTGACTAATAACCAAAAACCTCTCATCATGAGCCAAGCCAACACGTATACAGGAACTCAACCGAAAATGGTGAAAACCATCAGAAAAATGCTGATGGTGACAATAACGATGAATGTACTCATCTAACACTTCTACGGCTACCAATAACGTCACACATAATGATCACCGAGTAAACTTTCATACCGCAAGATCTCCATTACGGAGCACTTCTATTCACGCTTGGGCTTGCGCGAGAAGGGCAGCTTTCTCAGCTGCTTCCTCTTCACGCTGTTGTTGCCTCAACGCTGCCACTGACAAGAGAACACTCAGAAGCACCTCATTATGTCATCACAAAGTGTGGGGTTGGGAAAATATGCTCGTGGTCAACTACATGTGTCGGTGGCAATATCAAAATTTCGAGGAAATTCTCGTACACCTTAGTTGAACTAAGTTAGTTCGTACGGGAACTCCTATAATAAGTAAGCGAACTCCCGAGTCCAGCTGAGGGAAGCAAACATATATCCCAAGACTGTAATCATAATCGATCACGTGATCGATTATGAAGACCAACTTACATCTCTGACGCTCCGGCTTCGGAGGACGATGACGTTTCGATTTACCACCAGTCACGTTTTGCCGTGGAGAGGCTGCTGGTCCCTTGCTGTACTCAATGTCCGCTAACGCCGGTGTAACTTAATAAAAACCAAAGTAAAGCCGCTCTTGGCCAAGGTTTTCTCGCCCTGTGAACAACACTTCTTGGCGTCACGAACGAGCCAATTCAATACGCTAAAACTGAACCCTCGCGAGCTAATGTGCATCGATGCGAATCCAACTAACCCGTTTTGTCGTAGGCGTTGGATTTTTAACTCACACACACACACACTAGGCTAGATTCATCAAGCGAAAATCCCCCAACCCCTCACCCGTAGCGTTGGGTGCATTCGAGTTCTCAGCAGCACCAGCAATAGCGTCAGTTTTGCTCAGAGTGGAAGGTGACTCATTTCCTCCGTCCAACTTAGGTTCAGTTGCCGGCCTCGAGTCCGGGATCTCCGCTGCTGAAGACACCGCGGTTTGTTCCGCCCGTCCAGAGAGAGAACCATCAGCAGGAGACCTGATCACATACCGTAAATGCGGTAAAACGTTCTTCCCAGTGTGAAAAGACATAAATATGGTCAACTACATGTGTTGATGAAAATATGAAAATTCGGATAAAATTTTGGAAAATTATTGTTGGTTTTTGTATACTTCTACCCTAAATCGTGTGTGGATTTCCATAATGTAGTGAGGAACTGTCGAGCTCACGTGAGGAAACCAAACATAAATCCCCAACATTAACAGCAACATTCCAACAATTCAATTCGTTACTCGAGAATTTCTCAGCAAATCGCCTGCAAAAATTCCGAGTTAACATTCGGGCCATATTTTTCGACCGTAAACCAATTCCAAAGTGTGCCTAGAACTACAAGGGACCCCTACAATTTTCACCAAACTCATCGAAGCCAATGAACAAACTCGTCTTACTTCATAACTTCTGTCTGAGGCAACTCAACCGCCTCTATAGATGAGGGAACTGTCGAGAACCTGACAACAGATCAGAGACAATTTCACACACCAAAGGGCTCACTGTGATAAGTCCTTCACTTTTTCGCGGTACACAGGCGCATTGAATCGCACATCGGGAAGTTCCCTGCGATATGCCTCAGCCTCCTTTACATTGTCCATCCTCGGGGTAGCTGATTCCGCACTAGTAGACTCAGTCGCTGGCGTCTCCACCGAAATAACAACGTCATTGCCATCGATCGTCTGCTCGCCGATAGAAACTTCGACTCTCTTTTCCTCAGCAGGATAATAAACGTTTCTCGACTCACCGCCACCACCACTTCTTCTACCACTACAACAACGTCCGATCATCCACGCAGTTGCGAGACCGGCCAAAGTACCCCACGCAAGGCCAAGCCAGTATTCAACTCTACCAAAAATGCTGAGGATATCACCACCGGCAAGCAGTAGTTCCGCACTCCTAGAGGAGATGAAGTTCGCTAAGGCTTCAGCGGTCCAATCCAATTCGTCGTTTTTTGTATCAGTTTTGTCTTCATTCAAGTTCACCAAACAAAGTGCAAACCGACCATCACCGCTACCAGCAGGCACGTTGTTGACAGCAACACAATTTCGTGGCGTGTGACTCTTCACTCCGGCAATAGCTGAATTCATCCAATCTCTTAAATAGGAGCAACCGTGTTGAGGCCCCAGTATGGCCAAGATTATCGGGGCTAACGCATAGAAAGGGGACATAAGGGCAAGAAATACTCACGAGAAATATACTGAGAGAAAAAAAACTTCGCTCCGCCTTCCCCAACTCGGAAACAACCGTCTTATAGCACATCACAATGAGGACAACTTCCATGCAAAACTATCTATCATCGCAATGACGGCACTATAATCGTCGGAGCAAATCGCCCACTTCTGATCGACGATTTCCTGGCATAAACAGTCGACGACCTGAGACACAAGAGAGTTCACTTCGACAAAACTATTGCTACCATTACTCGTTAGCTTCCCCCTTTCCCTGGACATATATAGAAGACATCAGAGGCTGTATTCGCATGCCCAGACCAGATGATTTCTTTTCAATACGCTTCCTCACACGGGCGGAAACAACCTCTTGACCGCTGGTTCGATCCCCCCTCCGTGCACTTCTAGCCTTACCACGACAGCTCGAACGGATATCAGATACCACCCCGGTTCGATCCCGCCACTCGTCATTTCTCCCCAGCCGTAATAACAACCCCACAGCCAAGCCGAAACAGAATCCCAACACCATTTCGACGGTGGGCTCATATATACCCTCAGATTCATCAACCGTTGTGATCTCCCCAACATCGCCCGGAACGAACAAACACGGCGCTAGGATAGTCGCGACAGCAACAGGCGCGAGCAAGCAACTCATTTCAACGAACAAAAAACAACACTATGACAATCAGCTACCACTATGAAAGGTTCCACTAGCTCTTGAATACTCACAACAAAGAAGGAAAGGACGCAAATGAGGAATGATCTTGTCATTCCGGGAACGCTCACACCGTACCAATACACGAAACGACACCAAAATCGCGAAAAAGCACAGGCCATGCAACCCAGACAGTATAGATAGAATAAAAGCACTTTTCCTCGGCTCGATATAGGAGGGGTAGTGACGAACGAGAAAACCTCAACCCCCTCGAAGGCACCAGTCACCAACCTTTTTTTCTGCCCAGAGCTGTAAACTGTCTCCATTTTGTGTTCCATCAAGTAGCCGCGCCACAACACAAATCCTCTCAACTATTCGTTTGGTCACTTTCCTCTTCCACAATGTTCTCATAGCGATGACATCTTCCGCAATTCATCAGAATGGAGTACGGAGCAAAAATATAGAGAGAGAACAGACCGATTGCTCAATACGAGCTTCAGCCTGCTCCATACCCGGACACCCCGCACAAGCACTCCAAATCACACCGAGACAAGGACGAGGCGGGATGGCTCTTTCAAATGGGTCCTGGCTGGCAGCCAGGAAACGATCAGCCTGCAGAGAGCTCATCGTGGGCCCCCAACCACAGCAGTCGACGATGCGTAGTGGAAATGCTACAATAGCTGAACCGTTTATGTTTAGATATCAGTGATGACGAATGTCCGACTAAACTGTTCCGAGTCGTAACGACTCAGTCGTTGACCCAGGTTGAGTCCTGATATAGCACGATGCTCCACTTCTACCTGTACCTCACACGCAGTGAGCCTGTGAGCCTTCAAGCCGCCGTGGATTACCGAGCTTCTTCTCATCGTAAATAATGCTCTGCAATGAGTAGACTTCAGTCTTGATACCTATGAAGAATCATGAAACCTTGTGCCCATAAGAAGCACTCTTGGAGTGAAACTCCAACAGCGTGTACGGCTTTTGGCGTTCGAAAATCTACGCAATGTTGCTGGCAAGTTGACACTCACAAGTACTACTTGTCAGCGGTGCTCGCCGTTTCGTTTATCATGGGAAACTCGCAAGAAGCAAGTTCATCCCGAAATCCGGCGGCAGATCTCTAGGATCCAATGGCACGAACACCAAAACCAAACAATACTACAAAAGAAACAACCCTCATGTAGGAACTGTTATTCGGCTTTCGAGGGTTGTAAGAAACCTTCAATTCCGCTAGACGTCGCTACACACTGAACTCGAGTTTGTAGCACATAAAAAAGGCCTGTCGTAGACAGCGATTTGACAGTTGCACACGTCGTATAGCATAGCTGCTGGTTCTATTAGGTTCTGCATGCTACCATGATGTCGTCTATGTACACTGCGAAGCAAGAATCCTCACTCACTGTAGATCAGTTCCTACAGTACGTCAACGAACAGCCAGTCAACAGCAGTCTGCAAAGCGCTGGGTGCGATGCATAACCCGAATGGCATACTGGTGCAGTAGAAGATTTCGCCGTCTCACACTAAACCCATGTACTGCTGGTCTCTCTCCGTGAACCCTATGTGTAGGAATGCGTTTGTGATGTCCATCACAATGAATACCGGCTCAGTCGCCAGAAGTTCTATGGAAAATTGGAATGCTCAAGACATTCACGACTTGCAGAAAGTTCCTCACTTCACCAGATCGATTGGGCGTGAGACTGGGCGAGTGATTCACCGTCGAGGATTCATACCTCGGGTTTCACATCCCATGGGCTCTTGAAGGAGCCATTTATTGCTCCTCGAGTTGCTCAGTGAACTGCAGTCTACAATCGTAGACAGCAACTTGCGTTGAGGAAAAGTTGAGGTTAACCGGTTCGGACGAGTTTGCCTGTCAGTCTGAAGGAAATCCGCTATCAGCCGACTGAAATCCCCTGGGGATCAATTCAATGGACCGAACATGTAACAAAATGTTGGACTGTAGTCCTCCAGAGCTAGCTGAGGCGTTCGAGTCGGAGAACAACCCGTATTTACGGGTGAACCGATTTCATTGTGGCGAGTGGTTCCCATATTTACAGGTGAACAATGGAAACCGCTGACCTCGCACAAATGAACAGCCAACTCGATTAAACTTTACACAATCTATATAGCTGTATTAGTTAATCGTATACAAAAACTCTGTAGTGCTCTATACCCGGCGGGTATTACCCGCTGACCTCTATTCTAGATATTGCAAAGCATTTCCACACCGAAGCACTACTGGTGTGTGAAATTCACTCACTGAGAGCTCACCTTCTGGGTATCGTGAGACTCCCATAAATGGTCTATATGAAAACTAGTATATCGTTATTGCAACAGGGCCGAGAACCCCCACGGAAAATTACCGCATTAACGCGAATAAACCACCGAGCTGCCGACTTAAGGAATGGAATAGTAGCGCTTGAGAAGCCTTCTCGGTCCTTTGTATCCGGCGCCGAGCTCAGTTAATGTCGTCAAAGTCTGAGTAAAACACACCACTTCAACTGTTCAGGAACATATTCGCTGCATGGGGCACAGATTTTGCTTGCTGATGAACGGCTGCAATACTCTCTTCATCGTGAACCTTCCGTCCAAAAGCCTTTACATGATCATCTAAATGAACTACTATCCCCCACACACAGTCTACTATGCGGTGTTGGTAAATTGGCACATGGTTAACTACGCGTGCTGGTGACAATCGATTGATCTTGGAGAGTTCATGTTGATCATTTCCCACTTCTACCCGAAGTCGTAAATGAATTTCCATACAATGCTATATTATAAATATAGCAAGTAAACTCCCAGAATCAGCTGAGGGAACCAAACAAATATTCCAATACGGTGCGTGTCAATTTGATATGCAAATGTGTGTTATTTTGGAGGACGAATTATAGTGAACAAGTTGCTGCTATCACAGTCCCAGACGGGGACGGTCATCACAACACATGTTCATAGCCATTGTTACATTGCATATGCGATCTAGTTCCAGATTGAATCTCTTTAACCTAAAAAGTAACGCACATTTGCGTATCAAATTAACACGCACTGTACTATGTGTAGCGGGGAAAATGCATATGGTCAACTACATGTATTACGCATGATGTGTTGGTAACAATGAAGAAACTCCGAGCAGATTTCGGGAGATTTTCCTCGGTTTTCGAACACCCTCACAACTAGTCCTGCATGAATTTTCATAATGCAGCAAGCAAATCCTTGAGCTCAGCTGAGGAAACAAAACATATTTCCTAAAAATGCTGCGCAACAATGGAACTTTACCGAATTATGATTCCATTCATCTCAAATGTGTCACAACTATCACTATTCCTACTCCCTTTCCCGATAACAAGTCATTGCCACTTTCGTGATGTGATGGCGTTATCACCCTTCCGCCTGATTCGTTTTTGACTCAGATCCTATCGCGATCTTGAGAGTGCGAATAACCCAAATTGCAGCAAAAGCGTACTACTCATCGACAGGCCGATTTTCAGACGGTTGGCTTATATGACCAACAGAAGTATTGGCGTGCTTTATGAATGCTCCTACGATACTGTTCCGCACGCTGTTTCAAGAGTCCGGGAGATCGACCTCTGAAATTATCAGAGGTCGATCCCCGGAACTCTTTCAGACTGAAACATTATGTATACTATCCAGTAGATAGTTATATCATATAATAGTCATAGTAGCTACTATTCACTATGACTATTATATGATATAACAAGGGTACGAAGCTGGCGTCTCGTTTGCAGCTTTTGCGGGTTGCGTTATTTGTGTACTTATATAATACGATGTTTATACGATATGAACACGATGTTTGTACGATATGAACACGATGTTTATACGATATGAACACGATGTTTACACAATATGAACACGATGTTTATACGATATGAACACGATGTTTATACGATATGAACACGATGTTTATACGATATGAACACAAACCATAGCTATACTGAACAAAAAGGCGACGTCTCCTCAAGTTCACCCAAGAAGTAATCAACAAAACCCGTTCTTCACAATGAGAATAGAAACGTACTGTCAGTGTGAATGATAAGCACAATAGCGATGCAATAGACGTATTCTACATCATGTAGATCACTTATTTCTTCTCATACGATATGGTCTTCCGCATGGACTTCAAGTGGGACCAAAAAGAGAACTTTTCACCATTACCATCATGCCTCTCACTATCCAAAATATCCTTGGGCGCTTTCGGGGACTGAAAATGACGAGCCTCCGAATTCCTAGAGCATAGTTACAACTGTATAACGCCGAGTAGAATACATACAAGTGTAAACAGTACACGAGCACATTACCATCTACAAACTAAAGTGAACTTTGAATACGTAAATAGTCGGAAAAAAACAAGCATAAATTTACAATGACCAACAATTAAGACAGGAAAAAGTTCCCCTATGAGGAGAATTTCTTTCGGGGAATTAAAAGGATGATCAGAAAGGAAAGAAAATTTCCCTCTCGCACAACATGGCAATAGCTGAGCTCATTTTTCCCATATCCTTTAAATTTCACCCGTGATGTGAAAAACACTAGTGACAAACATATTTCACATTCCACATCGCGAGAACAATTGTACCATCGGTTATGGAAACATATACGCCTCAGAATCCACTTCACGTTAAATGGGTTAAACTCCATTATAATGGTATTTTCCATTATCATCATTACTATCAATTATTTCTATTATTATTTTATTTCACATCATCGTACTCATTTTTCCAATAATTTTCCACCCATGATCATTGAAGTTCCACCCCTTCTACGTGAAGCGGCGCAACACTCAATGAAAAAAGCGATATGAAGCGAATTGAAAATATCTGGAGAATCACACCGAACAAATGACTCCATTGCACATGGAACATTATATGTGTTTTACGCGTTATCCACTTTTCACATGCGTTTTCTCGCGAAGTGAAATGAAACTTTTGTATCACGGGTGAACTCCAATGATGATACTACAAGCTTTCACCGTTTAATCAACACACGCGTACCGCTCTCGCCCACACTACATCGTCTCGCGCCAGTAAATCCGGACGCTTTTTCCTCAGCCGTTTATCAAACTCATCAGCCATCTCGTTTTGCAACTTCTCATACTCATCGCAATCGTGGGTGAGAAGACCCGATATACAATGAGGAGTTTCACGGAAGAAACGTCGCGCTTTGTGAACGCTCGATTCTGCACAGTAGTTTTGAGTAACTGACAAGATAAATCGATGAAATTTTCGGCTACTCACCAACACACAGGTCTCGCAACTTTAATAGTAATACATAAGACTTATTTATTCGTTTTATATCTGTGCCTAGTGATTAAAGAGCGAGCAGAGCATTCAAAACGAATTTTCAACGAATAACAGCGCATGTATGTGCGAACTCTATTACAAGGCCCTACTAATAGAGGAGCAAAAATGGGAGAACAAAAAAACACAAAAAAAAGAAAAAAAATCCACCCCTCCAGCAGTGAGCTCTAGGAGTTCAGTGACACCCTATGTTTTGTATTACTTGCGATAGTGATGTCATCATTGTCGTCATTATTAATAACACAGTGCCACCACCCCCTCGGAACAAACATGCACTCTCCAGCTTTGCAGGTCCCTTGTAGCAGCTTATCGCCGTACAGAGCTTCGGTCTCTTCGAAGAATCTATTGAGGGAGCAAAAACTACTTCAGTTCGGAATGGTTTTCTGCGAGGTAGGTATTTTTAGAGAATTTTCTTAACTTTCACATTTTTTCGACAATCGAGTGTTGTCCCCTCCTAAGCAATACGTATATATATCAGTGATACACGAGAAAATGTCAAGCCAAGAAAACTCACTTTTTTGTAGAAGTTACCCTTGCACAACCATTCCGGTTCTTTAGATGGCGCGTACTGTACAAATCTTCGGGACGATAAAATATATGAAAAATCGATTTTCGGAGTTTCACACAAAAATGTCAAAAATCCAAAGCTTCCTATTCATATGTTTCCATCCTTTCTGGACAGCGATAGAAATATTACTAAATGCAATAACAATAAACGCTGATTTTTCGAATTTTCCTAAAGAACTTAACAGGGGGTACTTTTTAAGACAATTTCAAAGCAATGTACTCCACACTCCTTAGATCTACTACTAGTGTATATTCGCGTGATACAGCAGAGGTAAACTTCACGTTCATGATCGAGATTCGGTTTGCTACGCAAAAGATAGCAACAACTACCCACCTAGGCCACCATTCGTGAAGTAGGGACACAGGTTGCGTCATGTTAGAGCCATCACCAGAAGGGTACACTCCGACCGGAATACAGCTTGGAGGTAGCATGAACTGAGGAATGATATGCAGTAGACATACACAACCTTTCCGGAGGTGAATTTGTTGCCGATTGATATGAACAGCGTTGGAGGAATATATGTTCCCTTTCGTCAGCTGAGCTCAGGAGTTTGAGTACGAATTCGGATAAAAGTTTTCAAAAACCATCAAGATTCTACCAAAATTTCCAAAATTTCACCAACACATATGGTTGACCATGAGCTCATTTCTCCACACTAAACCAGTCAGCAACCCCCTTCGCAGCGCTCGTTGCTTCTGACCTTCATAAGACCTACTTGCGAGATTTTTACGATTATCTAGTGTGCTCCTCGTAAACAGTTCTTGCAGACTCCATGGCGTATAATTTTTAATATTTGCCACGCAGAAATTCCCACCCTTTTCATCAAAAAGATACTCGTTTCTTCTGACTCTCACAAGACCTCCTTCCAACTCTCATGCCGACTAGCGTGTACAACTAAGTGCTTTTTGTGAACGGACTCCCTTTCAATGTGCGCGCCGCGCAGAGACTTTCCATGCTAGTTGCAGGTTGGAGACTCTCAGATTCGTTAGGGCATTGAGACAACCCAACAAACGTGAGCCAAGATATGGCTACGATCATCCAATCTCAGTACAACTTACGAGGATCAATGCTCAGTTGAAAATGTGTACGCATGAACATGATTGGAAACACTAAAGACGCCCAATTGGCGTCACGATGCAGCCTTCCCGTTGAGATGACACCCGAAGCGTTTGAATCGGTAGATACTGTTGAGTCGGTCGAAGTCAATTTTCGTGGAGCCAACACGAAGGAATATAAAACTCTCCATTAACGTACTACTACCCGTTAATATAACCAGCTTTACCCCCTTTTGCACTACCCATCGTTTGCTTCCTCTCGCTACTGCATTCCAAGCGTGAGTAGCATTAGGATCAACATGCCACTTGGATGCAGCTCCAGGGCCTCCTACCATTAACCAGGCATTGCGAGGCCTGTATGGCGTCCCGTTCAACAGGTCATACATGTCCTTCTTGAAGTAACTAAGCACGATCGCCTTGGTGAACAATTTTGAGAAATTCTGAATCACTCTTGAACGTGGCAGTCCAATATGAGGGGAAAATATGCACATTTGTTGGTGACAATATGAAAATTCCGATAAAACTTTGCGAAATTCTTATTGTTTTCTGTACACTCCTACCCGAATTCGTAAGTAAACGAGGAACTCTTCAACTCTGGTGACGAGAGCGAACGCATGTTCCTCCAACACCCCCCCTCACAGTACTACTCAAACACTTCATAATCTTCAGTCAACTTCGGGCAGGTCTCTCGGAATTCTCCATCGAATACAAACAGCTGTCCATCCTCTCTACACCCTCCATTTTTCCAATACTGCAACCACTGCCGTATAGTCATATCTCCACTTCCGCACAGTAACACCGTGTCACCACACGCTTGCATCAAATACTCATCAGAGTGCCATTTTTCCATACCCGCCCAGTTTTTCATTCCACCCGTTAATATAACAGGTTTTCCCGGCCTTTCGAATTTCGCCACAAAATCCTCAACCGAAAGTTCCGAGACATCAACTCGCGTTATGTTGCATTTCCCACTGCTCACTTCAGCTGGCATCGGTAAATTCCGCAGCAAAAACGGTTGATAAAGCAAATCGCTGAAGACTCTACAGTCGAATCTCGGCGCCATTTTTCCTCCTCGCATACGATAATACGTGTCCCTCCAATATGCTCCATTTTCCGCCGGCTCGATTTTTCCGCGATAATTTTCATTTCCGCACACGAGGTCTTTCCACAGCTCATCAAGCCCCGTATACGCCAACATCGCTCTCGAAGTCATCCCCAAAAATGCCAATGATTTTCCATCCAAATACCGTAGTATCGTTCCAACGAAAATTTCCTCCCCCACCATTTTCAAATCGCCCGTAATTTCTGCTCTGTGCGCGTCACTAACCAGATAGAGGTTTCCCAAAGGCCGCACACCGAGAGGATGGCCTGACGTGGTAGAAGCTGACTGCTTCCGAGCTCTCTTGGGTGATGGGCATTGGGCGACCGATGACGTTTGTGGGGGCATCAGAAAGCCGTTATGAATAATAAAGCTGTTCAAAAAATATTTCCCGCTAATTTTTCCTTTCCTTCTATAACATACAAGATATATAAGACGCAGATGATTAATTTCCACGGTAATACCATCAACAAGAGTTACAACCAACGCTAACGTTCTCGCAATCAGTGGCATAATACTCCGTGAAAAACCCGATATTCGCGATATGCAGTAGTCGTGAAATATACTCTCCACTAATGTTTTCACGACACGTGTCAAACTCCAATGGACTAAGCATAACAACAGCCGCATAAGCAAACTCCGACCCTTTCGAGTTGCACCAAACTGCTACTGCCATGAGAATACTGCATCGCCCCACTTCTCAAAATATTCGATTCCCTACAAAAAAACCAACCCGAATCTAGAGCAATCACCCCACTAACCCGAAAAACTCAACAGCTTCTCGTCTATCAACGTAACCAGAAACAGATTTGGCAGTGTTTCCGACAGATTACCCTACACCCTACGATCGATCAATACAGTGCTGTAGCTGCTCTGGAGCTTCCGATAATTCAGTGACGGACGATGCAACGATTACAGTGAGAAGAACAGTAGAATAATGAGTGAGACATTAAATCCCCACTTCTAACCTTCGTGTAATACAAATGCGTATTTACTCGTGCTTCTGAACGGCGCCCTCATCAGCCTGTTCAGAGTCATCGTCGGACTCGCACTCATCCTCACACGACGAATCGTCCTCATCGGAATCGTAATCAGCAGCCTCGCCGGTATAGTATCTGATCATAATACCATTTCGACACAAGTTTTACGACCAACTTCAACCATATATTTTTGAGGAAAAAAATCGAAATCAACAGCACATGAATTTCACCATCATATCAACCATAAACACATAAATGTAATAAACTAATATAACGATATTGGGATCATAAAGAAGGATATAAGGATAACATAATAAAAGTAATATATAGATCGTATTGTAATATGATAAACGTGATAAAATCTAATAGTTTTTCATACAATAATTTTGAATAGATGATATACAATTGGTAACTATCGATATTAACGAGTTTATAATATTATTCTGATCTTATATTTTACTACAAATTATATTCTTATGATATTATAGTATTATTGATATTTATAGGTTTACCACCACCACGTTGACATGAAAAAATAATACCCAAAATTGAAAGTAGACCGCATTGTATACGCAAACGACCATTATAGTACACCTCGTACTGCAGTAAATGAAATTTGCAATTCAGTCTTACTTGAAGGCACGAGGAACAATATTCTCCTTCAAGTCATCAGCCTTCTCGAAATCGGCGCTCATGAAGAACTGCAGACGCTCCTTATCAGCCTCGTCATCATCGGACTCGGAATCAGAGTCCAAATCTAAGTAGATTTCAGGGATGGGATGATCAGGTCCAAGAGGACTGAAAAAGGACACAATACTGCAGTGAAAATTCTCAAGGTTGAAGATGCATCCAACCTCACGACGTGAGTAGAACTACATAGAATGTAAGTAACGAAGCGAAATCAAACACCATACGAAAAACAGGGATTTGCGTAGATCTCATCAACGCCCGAACGTAAAAAATCACAATCACAACAACTTGACCAAAATTTCCGTCTACATGCTGCTGATAAGAAATGATCACAAGACTAATAAATTCACCATTTTAAATGTCTACGTACAACTACCCTACAATAAACTACAACTGACTAAAACTCCAAAACTTACGTGAAAAATCTGAAGAAAGACTCCCTCTCCTTCTGGACAGTCTTAGTAGCACCAGTCTTCTTATTCTTCTTAACCACAGACTTCAACGTGAGGTCCTTGCCAGCTTTCCACGCCACAGTGTCGCTGTCGATAGACGTTATCTCATGACGAAGCATATCATTAACCTCGCTGAAGTGGTAGGTCTTCGACAATGACTTGTTCTCGAAGAAAGGGTTCTCGTTGAACACGAAGGTGATCTTCAA
>NW_003210480.1:180796-197335 GCF_000006405.1 Perkinsus marinus ATCC 50983
TCTCGATGATGACGGAGTCGATAGGAGAAGACATGGAGAAACCCTGATGGAACAAGTGGATAAGCTGAGAATGGATGTGGAGTCAACGGACCTTGAGCCCTTATCGGACCTACTTTGAATCTTGCACCCTCAACCGCAAGATATCCCGCAACGGGAAGATTTTTGCTCCACTTGTCACACTCCGCGCATGACACTCGTAGGGGACAGACGCTAGTGACAACGCGCAGCACAAAGCCAATTTTGTGGCGCGCGAAACTTTCTTACTCATCTTCTTATTCCGAATCTCAGAGATGACTGCCTAAAATTCGGAGCCGATTCGGAGTTTCACACGTCGCGTTAGATTTCTGGGGTGTCGAAGGTCATCGGAAGCTTTTTTAAGAGAAAATTTGGCGGAAAGGAATTCTCCGGTAGCGACTTTCGGAGAGGAAGCATGACGATGCTGAAGACATAACGTTTTCCCCGCTTTTACGTGAGTTACTTCTGGCGCTTGCAAGATTCATTGATATCATTCTCAAATTAGCTTCGAATAGTTGCACTGGTTGTATCTTAAGGATACATGAAGTGAATGATACTATTCTTCACTTGAGTCTTGGTTAAAATTCTCCCATCTTTTTACCTATGTTCTCAAGTGTGACCAATCTCAAGTGACCAGCTCGATTCATGCCATCTCAGATTGCCTATGTGATTGTTCGCGATTTTCTCGAGCCAAGGAACCAATCCTGTTACTCAAAATCGCCCCTTTTGGGTATGTATCTATTGAGAAGCATGATTATGGGCCTAGTAGCCTATCGTCCTTGAGTACGCAATAGCAAACTCCTACGATTGCGAGAAAGCTCAGCAGCCCTCTCCCACAAGTTGTGCCATGCCAAATACGATACAAATAACATAGAATCGATGCCAATATACTGTATAATACCGTTTGCGAACTCGATACACTACATGCAAGAATAAATCGAATACATGGTAAGGTATGATAACATATCGTGGATGCCAGTCCTTGTACGGATCATACTATCGACTCCATAGGGCTATCTATTACGTAAGGCACTACATAGGGAGTCGATGGTAGGTACGATGACACGAGTAACTATGAATAGCAAACTGATACTGACCAAGTCAGTGTAGGGAAGGAAAAGCGCACTATGCTGAACACTAGAGGGCGCTAGAGCCAGATTCGGATTCCGAAAAAAGTTGCGCAGTCATTAACCCCCTGAAATTCCCGCTATTTGCTTCGCACTAGTTTTTCACTTCACGACGAACAAATGTTTAATTTCTTGGCGGAAATGAGCCCCGAGGCTGCTCTATTTCCAGATTTGAGCGCGTGAATTGGTAGGCAATAATTGGACTGAGAAATCCGCGAACGCTTCGACGGAGCGTTGTGTCGTGCTGGGCGAGTGAGCGGACTCATTGTGGGAGGATCCCACTCTTATCACCGAACGCTACGGCATGCATTTTCGATCTATTCGTTTCAGTCTACTAAGCACACGGGAGAGCACAGCACTCACGTTGATGAGACACATCGGTTTTCATAACACAGAGCGCATCTTGAGCACTTAGTACTACTTGTATTTCCTCAATTCTTGGTAAGCGTCCCCGGTAATCGTCATTGATATAGATCATCATAATGAAAGGTGGATTCGGCAAAGGAAAAGGTGGAAAAGGCAAAGGTAGTCACAAACGCGCTCATCACAGTCTCGTCGTGTTGTGATTTAAAAACTTCTCATGCTCGAGAAGTGTCTGGGGGGAGGAGAGATTTGGTGAAGGTGTGGTATGAGGATGGTACTCATGTCATGATTAATTTCGGGGACATTATGAATGGCTCTGCTGGAGCTGCTGTTAACTGCATTGAGAATATACGTATAGATAATCACATTTTGGACGCTCTATTTAGTATGTCGTTGTGCACCACATCAATAAGCCACCGATTGGCGGTCATCATCTGAGCATAGGTTGCCGTTGTGGAATTTAACGGATTATCACCCGTGATATGAAAACCACTAGTGAAAAACATATTTCACGACTACTGCATATCGTGAACTTCGCGTTTCTCACCGAGTTTTACGCCACTTAATGTAAAACAGGTGAAACTCCAATCGGGTCGCGATGTGCAACGCTGTATTTGCATCGGCTGTTGGTGTTAGGTAAGGGTCACCGCGCCCCTCTTGGGCCCCCTGAATGGGTAGAAGAACTCGGAGAGATGATCCACGTCTGTGAAGATGAGATGATCTGCGAAGTGTAATATATTAATTATCATACCACTCTTCCTTCACTTCGCGATGTAGGTACCCACACTAAAGTCCCTTACTTCAATGGACGTGTGTTCCTCGAGAACAAAGAGTCAAATCGGGCAAGTGGATGAGATTCTCGGACCCATCAATGAGTTCTACTTCTCTGTAAAGATGCAGGATGGTGTTGTTGCTAGAAGCTTCAAGACTGGCCAAAAGGTGAGCCATTGGCTTTGCGCATGCGTGCAGAATCTCTGACCATGAACAGGTCTACATTGATGGCAACCAAACTCTTCCTCTGGAGCGGTTCCTTCCTGTTAAGAAGAGTATCGGCCCTAAGAGTAGTCCAAGTGTAGGAGGGAAGGGAAATTGTGTCTATTTTAGAGCACGCCGCTGGGGGTAAGGGTAAAGGTGGCAAGGGTAAAGGAGGAAAGGGCAAGGGCTTTGGAAAGGGCAAGGGTAAGATCTCAGAGAATTCATGTCATAATGCTGCTGTACTCAGGTAAGGGTAAGGGTCATTTTGGGAAGGGTAAGGGCAAGGGAAGATGGTAGAGGAGTGGTACTCTAATAGTGACCGTACTGTCTGTAATTGTCCCTTTTTCCTGCGCCATTGGGTCACCTTACCAACGTCTTAGGAAGATTGTAGCGTTATTCAATTCGTATGTGATGTGCATTGATCTAAACGATAGTCTGCGAAAGATTGGGAATAACAATCTTAGGGAAGGAAGCTGGGGTAGGGGTGAGTGAATCAACTCGGTACATGAGGTTTTCATTTAGTTATTAACGAGAGTGTCCGTTGTGGAAAGCCCTTTGTAATGCTGATAATCATTATGAATGCCGAGTCCCCTGAGCTTGTCTACAGAATCAACATGATGGAACTGCACTAAGCTCGGTGATGATATTACTGGGTCCAACATATGGGTAGAGGACGCGATTCGCTTTTGGTTGCTGTGGTTCTCCGATTTGTGACTGCGGCTTCCAGTGTGGGAATATATAGTATGCACATGGCCAACTACGTGTGTTGGTGACAACATGGAAATTCGGAGTAAATTTTAGGAAATTCTTTTATGTTTCGGTACACTTTTATTGGAATTCGTGTGGTCCGTGATTAGTGAGGAGACTCTTCAGCTCAGCGCGAGAAACCAAACACGTTTGCCTCAGGAACTATAGGAAGGATGTTCCAACACTAATTCTCTAATGGCGGTGTTCTCTAATCGGAAACTGTATATTTGGAATTCTGTGGTAGAGAACTGTTAGTTGATAACGCAGCCTCAGGAAGGATCGGAGGAGTTTTATTAACATAGCGAGGTTGATCATTCGGGCCCATTTTTACAGTCAATATCAGTTTGTGGGTAAGTGGACTACAGCAATCGTACCGCTGCTCCTCGATCAGCGTAATTAGAAGGTGAAGGGAATGGCTTGATTTACGAGTATCTCTATACGCTGCATCCGGATGAGGTGTTCTTATAGGAGCTCTGACGGCGAAGAAACGGTATCGTTTCCACGATTAGTTATGTATTGGTTGATGTAGTTTTGAAAGGTTTTGTGGGTTTTTGTGGTGGGATATGTGTCTGGTTTTCTCTGCTGAGCTCAGGGGTTTCCAAAGCTACATTATGATGGTTCACAAATTCCTGACCGCAGAAGTGTCCAAAACTCGACAAGAATTTCCCGAAGTTCCCCCTATCATCACCTGTTCATACAATTGACGATGTGTTTTTCCCGCACCGCAAATTGCTCGTAGAGGAGAGCTCATGAAAGATCGGGACGCGGGAAGGCTGAGTGTTGGCTTTCCATAGCGTATTCCGATCTGCGTACTCCACTTGGATTGGGGATAGTGTCGTGGTTAAGTGCGCATATCAAAGGTAACACACGAATTGTTGAGTTTATTCACTTCATGAGTGTCGTTGTACCATCGCATTTGCAGAACTTTAACATCGATCCATATTGGAACACGGGCACGTCAATTATCTCAATGATCGTCAGTGGCATCATCAGGGATCCGCGATACAAATTGCTGCTGCGGAAAGTTGGGGAATTCACCGAGAATTGGTATACGCAAGCGATAGCTGATGTCCTTGAATTACTGCAGTCATTCGGTCACTCACAGCTTGGTGGTGAAGAGATTGGCTGAACCATATGCTTGGGCTCTGGCGGGTGCAGCAGGTTTATCGTTGTTAGATGGGATTGATGTGTTCTATGCGAAAAGTTCCGATGCGGGGACTCGAACCCCGGTCGCGTGGGTGAGAGCCACGAATCCTAACCAGCTAGACTACATCGGAAGTTTAATTTAGTGGATTACTTCGTGGCATCTATTATCTAAGTACTCACCAACAATGGGCAACATGATGGACTCCATTGATCACCCCAATTACTTGCTCGAAATCGCATTTCTGGTCATATACTGTGTGGCTTCTGAAGGGATCGATGCTCGGCAAACTCACTCGCACTGAATATAGCCGGCTCTGACGGGTTTCTCTACACAGCGTCTTAACTCAATTCGAATATCACGATCATCCATACATCTCGGAACTCATCGAGAGCCTCTGAATGGTGCTCTCTATCCTTGCTTATGAACACAATTCAGATATGGTCTTGAAACCTAGGACAACCATAGTCCAGAATCACGATCGCTGTTGCAGTGATCTTCACTGTTCAAAAGGATATAAATGTTGTTCTTTTAGTAGTGGAATAGAAATATAACATCAGCGATGTGCGACCGTCAACCGTAACCGCCAACTCGTGTGCTAGTTCGTACAGTGTCACAAGAGGCAGCAGCTGATGGTTAACAGGTGTTGTCAGTGACAACTTGTCACTGTAGCACATACACAACACAGAAATCACACTGTGATTATCACAGCGGCTTGAAGCTGCTGTGATAATCACACTATATCATTTTAGTTCAGCGCTCGATTCTTGCCTGGTAGCGTTGAACGATTCATTCAGCCATTCCGAGAATAGAATGAAGAGACTCTTCATCACCAAACTGTGAGTGATGTGCTTGAATTACTGCAGTCACTGCACTAATTCGAGCACGTCAGCTATCGCATACATATACAAATTCTCGGTATATTCCCTGATTTTTCGCAGCAGTCAAGTCGTCTGCACAAAGGAGACTGGGAGAGAGAGGCAATTGAATTACCCACCATTCGATTTCAATTGCCGGCAAAACGAAAGCTCGTATCGAACCTGGGTGTTCGGGATAGATGCAAAGCGACTCCTAACACACCAGATCGTGCTTCTAATAACGGATATCCCGATGGCCCAGGCCCGCGTAATCGAAAATGGTGTGATGATTCCCAGCGCAACATAATCGGATGCAGCATCCAAAGCATCCAGCCTGCAGCTGGGTCTCTCCTGTACGGGCGGTTTGGGACCGGAAGAAAATTGGGAGGACGTTACTCTGAACTATCCGAAGATTTGAGCTTTGAGCTCATAACTCATCATAGTCCCCATCCTGATGAATTGCTCTGTTCCATGAACCCATAACACAAAACCAAGTTGCGCTCGCTAGAAACGCAAATATCATCTCCTGTGCGTGGCTATTTCACCCTCCGTACCTGAATGGTACTCCTCACCATTTGGAAATATCACAAGTTGGTCGAAGGTGCCGCATTTTGCTACAACCACGGAGTTCGGGCAAGCTGAGCAGAAGAATGCTAGATCGAACCATCAAACTGTGACCCGCGGCCTGTAGCCTGGGAACAGGAGATGATCTCGACGGGGGTCGTACACCGACGTCCAGTCAGGGCCTCGAGCTGTGATGAGTTTGATAAGCGTGTACTGCGAGATGATCGCGAGTCATGGAGCTTAAAGCTGACTCGCATATCATCTCCATCGTGGTGTGGGAGGGTGGGCTGAAGTTCACTGCCGTAGGCCGAGGTGAAATTACTCACGAGGAAAGTTTCCTCAGGAGAACTTAAGAAGACATGAGGGGAAGTTTCCTCGTAAAGTAGCTTCAGTCAATCCATGAGAACTATCCGTTAAACATATTGGTGTTGAAAGGCTTTGGCTGTCACAATTACATACTCCTTCGAGTTTTTGGGCGCGCGCTTTTTCTGCGCTGACGAGATCACATAGCTCGCTGGCCACCACAAGTACAACGATACGTATGAATCTGATATTGCTCAGTTTATAGTGCCTCCTCATGTCGACTCCCCAGAAGCTACTTTTCGAGCCCGCCACCGCCCGTTTGCAGAACGGTTTGAAGTTGGTCTTCGGTTCTGACCACGCCGGCATCGACTTGAAAAATGAGATGATCGATGTAGACCTTCTGCACCTCTATAGACTTTTACTTCATTCCATTTCAGTTCGTCAAGAACGTCTTGAAGGCCCCTGAGGGGTGCATCACGGATGTCGGCACTTACACGCATGAATCGGTAAAGTCGTGGGAATAGTTGAAGGCGTTCATGGAAATTCTTTTAGATCGACTACCCTGATTTCGCTGAGAAAGCTTGCAAGACTCTTCTGAGCATTTCCAATGATACTACCAGTAAGCGGGTATTAGTCTTGTATGGAGTCGAGTATCTTGTGGTTGATCTTGCAAGATTCAGAATAGGCCAGCATGGAATCATTTACTGTCATTTCAGAGGCGTTGGGTGTTGTCATTTGCGGATCTGGTCTAGGAATCTCGATGTCCGCTAACAAGTGCAAAGGAATCAGGTAATCGATCATGGGATGAGCAGTTCATGGTACTCATCTTATTCCATTGTAGCCACCATTAACATGCTCAATCGTATTGTTGCTATTCCAGGTGTGCTTTGTGCTCCAGCAACTACGATGCTCGATATAGTCGTCTCCACAACAACGCCAACGTAAGGCTACTCTCATCTGCCTATTGCATCGGTATGCATGGTCACTCTCAGGTTCTTGCTATGGGCGGTCGTACCACGGGTGTTGAGGTTGCGCGAGAGATTCTTGCTACGTAAGAAATTACATTTCCTCATTGTTTACTAATGGGTATCAGTTACATCAACACCGACTTCGAGGGAGGACGCCATCAGAAGAGAATTGACAAGATGATGGCCCTTGAGAACAAGAACTAACTTTCTGTTGAATTTCTTTATTGCGAAATGTTGATAAGTTTCCTCCAAATGTTCACATAAAGTCTCCCAAAAAGTTATTGTCGTGTTAGTTAGTGGCGAAACAAGATTGACCAGAGCTCACCGTGTAAACAAATCTATGACGTTGAACTCGAGGATGTTCCAATAGACAACTTCGACAAGTCCGCTTGTGTTTGTATTGACACTGCTAGTAGCAGCGTCAGTCTTGAGTTCAAGATTCTAGAATAGATTCATAGTAGGAGTCTGCTACTATGAATGGATCTGCTGCAAGTTGTATCGCACACTGTTTCACCAAACACTGATACCAATCAATACTTGGCAGTGACCATTCTCACAAAGCCTTATGTAAAACTGACACCATAAACTGTGTATGAAAGGACAAAGTGAGAGAACAACAATTCAACCTCTTCATATAAGAAATTATCACAGACGTTGTACACCCATAGAGGTCGTTAATAAAACAGGATGCCGCTACGAGTCGTGACTCATGACTAACACAATGAAATTCTGATGTCCCCTTAGTCGGAATGTGCTGCTCTTTAGCGCGTTTTTAGCTGTGATACCGCGCGCTGTCGTGATAGGGCATGTCTATGTGTCTTGGTGTACTAATAGTGTGAGAAATCACGTAGTATTGTAGTTAGGCCTTAGACATAGAATTGGTGTCGTTTCTCATACACTCCACATGGTTTCAGTTATTATTAATATCATCACTTTCATCAATCATGGAGTATCAGCAAACTGAGAAGCTTCTTTTCGCCCCCGCCGCCGAGCGCCTACAGAAGGGTTTAAAACTCGTCCTCTGCTCGGACCACGCCGGTATCGATCTGAAGAATCAGGTTATTGATGTGAGTTGCTCGTCATCTCCTTGATGATGCAAATCTCGTGCTTTTTCAGTTCATCAAGAACGACCTCAAGGCCCCTGAGGGTTGCATCGAAGATGTCGGGTGTTTCACGCACGACTCAGTAAGTGATCTCGCGTTAACTTGAGTAGTGATGGTATCACGTTTCAGGTTGACTATCCTGACTTCGCTGAGAAGCTCGGCCGTAAGGTTGTGGCTGTTGATGATACGACAAGTAGGCAGTTCGACTTCGCGTGAATTATTCATTTGCCGTCGTCATCTCCAGAGCTCCTCGGTATTGCCATCTGCGGCAGCGGTTTGGGTATGTCGATATCAGTCAACAAGGTGAAGGGTATTCGATGTGGCCTTTGTCATGGCAACTACGATGCTCGCTATTTGCGTATGCACAACAACGGAAACGTAAGTCCATGTGTGCGGAGGTGCTTCCACCAGTCTTTTCATAGGTCCTCGCGATGGGCGGCCGTACGACCGGTATTGAGATCGCCAAAGAGATCGTTGCCACATTCATCAACACCAACTTCTGTGGTGGTCGTCATCAGCGGCGCCTCGATAAGATCTCTGCTATTGAGCAACGCGGAGATTAGATTAATCAGTTTATCAAGACTTAACAGACTGTGTTAATGGGCTTCATTCAAACTCCCTAGTCCCAAAGAGACCTATGAATGAATACTGTTATGTTGTGTTTGATAATTATGATAGTCACTGTGTGGAAAAAACGTGAGACGCATCAAATGAATACTCGCTATATTATCGGCCGTCGACTTTGAACACGACCTTGTTATTTCTAACTCGACAAGGAATGTGTGTGAAAAGTTTTTCCTTGCAAAAAGTTTACCACTCTTCTTCCTGCTTGCCTCTGTACATCTTGCCACTCATACTAGCATCGTATTCGCATTCAGCCGCTAACCAACTGATAACTTCGGCGCCTTCCGCCGCTGACAGAACTCCCTTATACCTGATATTAGCGGCCCGTGCATAGTAATATCGAAAGAGATGAGCATCACTTGGTCATCTCGGTAGCACAGTAACCGGGCGTGCAAGTCGTTACGACTATTCTTCTCGGGTCCATTAACGCCTCCCGGGCCAGAGCTTTAGTCCAAGCGATGAGTAGGAGCTTAGAAGTCCCATACATGTTCTTGGCAAATCCTGCCTTCACAACATGCCCTGTTTTCGCGGCCTCGAGATAACCGTCAGCAATACGAAGGATATCTCCAACGGTAGTCTCAGGAGAAGATAAGCGTTTCTGCAAGGGCTCGGAAACCTACATGAGTCCAAACGCATCACTGTGTTGGCTGAAACCTCACCTGCGACAGATTGCCAAGAGCACTACTGACGTTCACCACTCTTCCTTTGTCGGCCAGCATTGGCCAAAAAGCCTCGGTGACTTTTACACAGCCGTAGAGATTAACCTCGATCGTCCGACGCGACTAGGAGAAAGACAGTAGAGTTGAAACTGCCAAGGTGTACCAGCTCATAGGAGGCTTCCGAATCGTCCTCGTCCAATAGCACGGCAGCGTTGTTGACAAGTGCATCAATTGATGGTGTTAGTTTAGATATCTACGGAGGCACGTCTCCTGTCATCAGGGGAGACCGATACAGTTTTACTTGTGCCTTTGCGCCCTCGATGGATGCAGCATCAGAGACATCTAACTGAACAGCACCATAGGGCTTTAGAGTATCTGAGAAGATTTGATTAAGGCGTCACGTGGTTGAACACAAACTCGAGGTGAGATTCCCAACGATACGAACTAATAATCTTACTAGTACAGTCAGCCCACATAGTAACACATCGCGCTGATAAAGCTGAGACCCAGGGTTCAATCCATCGATAGTGTACTGCGCAGGAAAAGAGAATATCATCTGATGGTACCTGCCGCTTCCCTGAGCATCTTCTCGTCCCTAGCGGACATGATCACCCTGGCACCGTTCCCTATGAGCTTCTTACACACTTCGAAACCAATGCCCTTGTTGGCACCCGTGACCACAACTACAGGTGGATGAGGAACCATTCACGGCTACGTCTGCTGAAAACAACTGCCAAAATCCAACTGTGAGTGCTTTCAAGAGATTCCCATCAACGCAATCGTAGGACATGTAATTGTGACCACTAGACCCTATTCGCGTGCGAAATGGTTCAAAATGTGTTCCCTATGGCATACCCCTGTGTGCAATCACTCGTGTCAAGTGGCTTTTACATGATTCACATCTCTGATCAAATGAGATGCCCTCCCGATAACTATCGTAACCCAACACACAACAATAGAGAGAATACTATGTGCCACTGAGGGCAACGAGAACCACTTGAATGACACACTCGGGCATATTTTCTAGTTTCAATGGGATCGGTGGGACTCGGAGATTCGCCAACTCATCCTCCATCAGTCGCGTTCGCTTATCAGCCAGCTTCATCGTACTCTATGTAGCCTACTCCCATAGATGTGTTAACGATAACAGAGTGACGTCATCATGGTTGGCAGCAGCTGATTAGAATGTCTGAGAAAGGAACACACGAAGCCTGACCGATGGTTCGCCTCGTCACCAAAAGACAGAATCTCCTTTCCGATCCTGATTGAGGACAGTCGATAATTTCTCATCCCCACAACCCAGACCTCAACAGTCTTCCGAGCAGAATAGCACCAAATCCCGACATAGGCGAGTTGGAAGGAGGAGTTATAGATTGAGAGTGAGATTAATCGAGATCTCGAGCAACTCCGGTTTGGTATCTCTATTAAACCACGGAAGTGGCACCATTACAGCTAGGCGCACTCTATCATACCCGTATCGGTCATGATATGCTACAAATCATCACTATAGTAGTCTAGTTGGTTAGGACTGCCACCTCCCACACGATCAACCCCGAGTTCATTCCCCAGTTCAGTAAGAATGTCAGTACATTCTCGTTCATCACAGTCTTATCCCAAGCGGCATGTCGCGAATCAATTGTTTTAACTTACACCCAGGGATTCGCCTATGATATTTACAGAGGCCCCAACCCCACCACCCGCCGCCACTCGATTAACTCAAGCCCTTAAACGATGACCACCGCAGTCTTCGAGCCGTTGCTTACACCACTTAGTAGTAGCAGTTCTAATCTACTTGAGCCATAGCGACATCCTTCTCAGTGTATCTCTTCTTTCCAGAGTCCTTAGAACGGTTCTTGCGCTCAAGGAGAGCCTTGCGGTCCTTATCCATCTTCAGCTTAGTGATGACAACCTTGGAAGGATGAACACCAACATTGGCGTGGGAGCCGTTAACCTGAACACATGCATTTACCATAGACTCACTACTGGAGTAATACTCACCTTGTCGCGAGTGAGACGTTCGATGTGAATAACGAACTTCTTACGGTAGCAGGCAGTGACCTTACCCTCGCGGTCGCTGTAGTGACCACGAACAACCATAACCTCATCATCCTTGCGAATAGGAACGGACCTGCGGGAATATAATGAATAAATGAATCGTTGATGGTATTATAGAAATTACCTGACGTTGTACTTGGCCCTGAGTTCTTTGGAGAGGGGCGCGGACATGATGATCCTCCTCTGGTCAGAAGGGGCAGTGAAGTGAGCCTTACGACTCTTACGACGGGACGATGATACCGCGGGTGAGAACTTCATGGTAGTAAACAACTACGGCTACTATCACAGATTATGATGATGATCAACTTGCGGACCTATTCTGTATCCGAAGAAGTCAACCTCAAGATACGCCACTTAGCACGCATACACTGGCCTATGACCATACGTATTAACCAACCATAATCGACTCCTTACTGCCCAACACATGTCAGCATGGCCGAGTGTGGGAAGTCCGGAACTTTCCTCTGCACGCTGGGGTAATATCGATCACGCGATCGATTTCGCCGCGCATCGTCCAGTACACACTTCTAAACACTGCAGTACTACCTAATCCACCATACTGCGAGGCTGGTCTGTTCCTACAGGCAATCGTGCTGGCCAAGAGTCGACTATGACTACCCGCAACTGGGGCCTCCGTCACGCGCCACAAAAATGAGCAAAGACTCCGAGTAGTTAGCAAACTCGATCTTGTGTTGAGCTTGTTTCCATCAAGTACATTCTAAGGAGATCTTCTATCTACCTTGATAACGACGTCAATTGCTCAGTGACCAACCCTTTCAACAGTAGCTTTCGACTTAGGCGGAATTTGTACTGAAACATCCACACTGTATTCGAGGTAGTGAACTCGAGAACTCATGGAAGCACAGGAGGGTCCTCAACCGTACCTATTTTGCATCTTCCCCAGTGGACCTCAAGATACCTTTCAGTTACTCCTTAATGAAAGGCGTGATAGAATACATCGCGACTCGAATCGACCTTGTCGAATTCGAACAGCTCATCTTGATCGCCCTCGATGTGTCTGCATTTCGGGCTAGTCAAATTTCATGACTCATAGCAGTGAGAGCAGTGCGGGAAAATATGCACATGGACAACTACATGTGTGGCCGACCATATGAAATTACTGGGAAAATTGGGGGAAATTTTCATCAGTTTCTGTACATTTCTACTCTAATACGTATTCAAACGCCTATAATAAGCCTTGACTTAGTCCTCATATCAGCTGAGGAAAGCAAACATATATATCTCAATACTGAGTGGTCATTGCTCTTTTTGAGCAATGACCATCTTTTTGCTTCTTTTTGCTGCTTTTTGCGCTGGCCGTCTTTAAATACAACAGCGTCTTAAACAAACAGCGTCTTTAAACAGCTAACAGCGTCTTTAAATAAATATTCTTGCTAACTTCTAACAGCGTCTTTAAATAAAACAGCATCTTTTTGCTGCTGCTGACCGTCTTGTGCTCTAGGCGGCGGAGATTCGTCCGGATGGTGCCAAGTGTGAAGGGAAAGTATGCGCATAGTGCTCAACTGCATGTGTTGGTGACAATATGAAAATTCTGACGAAATTGTGAGAAACTCTCATCGGTTTCTGTACACTTCTACCCGAATTTGTATGTGAACTTACATAGTTAGTGAAGTTGGCTGAGGAAAGCAAACATTGGGTGTGGCGCGACTCACGGCTTGGCCAGCAGTTTTATTATTGGTCGAGCGATGCTGTTGTACAATATTTAATAACGATATACATATATATAGTTATACCCTATACTAGATATTAATAGTAATATGATAATACAATATAATGGAGTTTCACAACCCGTTTTAAGTGAAGTGGCGATATTCGCGGTGATATGCAGTAGTCGTGAAATATGTTTCTCACTAGTGTTTTTCACATCACTAGGTTGGTGAAGCTCCACTGTACCTCCGTAACAGATTGCAATTTGTGTATTTTTTTATACTATTATATCCTCGTTGTTGTTGTTGCCTGGTTCCATTAAGAGTGATAGACCGGCACAGTGTGGTGGTACAGGCAGTGATGTATCAGCAGCTTTACGAAGAACCAAGATATGGCTAGGGATGACTAGTCACGTGCTAATCTAATACACTCGAGCAGCTAATCTCCTCGCGTCGAGTGCGACCCCGAGGTAGACTTGGAGCTATTATTATTATTATTATTATTATTATTATTATTATTATTATTATCATTCCCTGATCGATTGGCATTGAGTTGCCCTACTTTGACAGTGGTGTGGTTCTGACACGTTATCCGGATGGCCACTGTGTATCAACTATTGTATTGTAAGGAATAGTGGTATGGGTGACAATAGGGATCTCTGTGTAGGTTGTATTGATGTGAAAATCATAAGTAAAGTCATACTTTTGCTATCTCGCATCCTTCCGTGATTTATCTACGTGTATAATATGTTATTGGTTGGAAGTTTTTCTGAATGATTAAGGAATGATGAAATGATCTTATGCTAGTCTAGCATGAGATTTGCTACTGCTATTTCACTTGGGTTGACGGTGCTTCGTGTACCGAGAGGACGGGTGAAGAGTTATGGTAGTTAAATTGGAGATGATTTTTAAGAATTTGCGGATGAGCAGGGATGATAGGGAATCAGAGTGCAGTAATAACTAAAGGCGTGGTATGAGTCAGCCCGTGCACGCAAGTACAAAGTTTGTCGATATCCGCACGGGAAAATCAATTCAGCTCTGATACTATGATTGGGAGCCTAGCTGTGATGATCACGGCAGTTGGCTCTCATAGAAATGCTTCTGTTTAAGCCAGCGTGAGAGTCGGGGTAGGCCTTCTGGCAGCGATAGAGGAGATCGAAGATGTGGCGCAGCGAGCGGTATGTAAGAAGAGGAGATTGTAGATATAGATACAAAGTTAGCCCGCAGTGTAATGCTTTGCTGATGCTTGCTCTGTTGATTGCACTACGAAGAAGTCCAGTAAGTGGGTAAAATTTCCGCCGCCGGGTGTGAACCCGGATCTTCTGCGTGATAGGCAGGAATACCCACGAGTGAAACATGGAGGGATACCATTATGAACGATTCTCTTTCTGTTGATGTATAGCATTAGATCAGGAGCGGAGTTACAGATATACTCCCCGAGTAAAAGTTGGTATTTTGCGGCACAATTTTAACACGTGTATGCTAAGAATATGTGGAGAAAAGTTTTCACCAAGCTTCGACTTCTCACTAACTACGAAGAGTTGGTCCCTGAAACTTGGAGGTCATATCAGGTAAAGCATAAGTACATACCTCCCTGAGCCGCAAGATGGTACTCGTTGTGGTGTCTGTGCACGAGTTGGAAAACCGGATATGCTAAGAATATGTGCAGAGGTAAAGCATTTCTATCGTACACTGGGTGAGTTTCAAGTCGTCTTCCTAATCGACGAGTACATAGCGAATACGATTACTACTCTTATGTTAAGTAATCAGAACCTAATAGCGTGACTCCCTGATTCGGCCACACTAGCATGTCAGTACTATTACCACCCGCTTATGAGTTGCATGTATTGCCGCGGGTCCTGTTTGGTTGAGTGGTTGATAATGTGGAATACGCTTCACATCGAACTGGAGGCGAAGACTGGTACAAAGACCTCTACATCCAACGCAACTGGATGAACATCTTTTTGAAGCACCTGCCTAGGCCCCTTGAAAATCAGTGTCGGCGCCGTAGCAGTTGTCGAGATATTCCTCTTTGAAATCGGATCAGAAGTTATGGGAGTTTCCTTACTGATAGTGATTATATCAGACCTACACGAGCCCAAGAACCAAGTTCGTAAAATGGCAACTTCCATAGGTAATCGTGTGATGACTAAGTTGTAACGAGTCTGACTATACGACGATGACGCGAGTGTAATGGTCTATCCGATGTCCCCTGCTCATTTCGATGTGTTCCCTGTTCTCACGGCACAACAACGGGCATGAACCAAGAAGCACCAATATAGTCTTACCATAACATCATCCTCAAAGGCTCGAATCAAGCAAAAAAATAAGCATAAGCTTCGGACTTGCGTACTCCCTACTGTCACGCTCGTCGTTGAACGACAGGAGCGTCAACAAAAATCAGCTCGAACAGGACATATCAACAAAAGGAAAAAGAAGTTGAGCCTAGTAATGACTGGACCAACGAGGCAAAGCCGATTTGAGTTTCGGTCACATAGATATACGTGCCCACAACAGATGGTGCCCCCAGGTACCAGACTGGACCGAACGTTAAGGCTAGGGTGCAACGACGGTCATCAACTCTTTTTCCTTCCAGGTTGTACGGGGTCATCTCGAAGCGAACACTCCTGCCATCATGACCCTTGAGAAGAAATGTAACGTACGGAAGGTATACAATCTTGGAACAATCCATGTAGAATAGCCCCGAACTCTCTTCGATAGTGACGTTCTTTGTACCAGCGGTCTGTAACAAGTTGATTACTCTCGACTTGAGAGACTCATGTATTTGGAGAGAATCCACACTGGTATCAAGATACACCACGCCTGATACCACAATTGGATCAAAATCTCCAATATTTAATCCATTAAATGCCATGCCGGGCGCGTCCAAGTGTGCGTCCTCGACGTTAACATACTTCATAGAGCCACAATAATGAGTTTTATTTTCACCACCTAGAATGAGCTCACCCTCTGAGCGGAATTTCCTAGGGAGATAGAATGAGTAAGCTTTTCTATCAATGATCGGTCCCTCGTCGAGGTTGGGGGACATGAGTTGTTCGATCAACGATGGATAGGCTTGTAACGTGGATTTCTTCAGCGAAATTCCAAAAGATGACCAGGGGTTCGTATCCGGACCGACCACCAAACCAAACGTCAGTTTTTCAAACGCTCTGGGACCAATGATCCCCAGATACTCTCTATGTGGGAACATGACCGCTTGTCTCCCAGTCGAGGATACGTAGTCAGACAGAGGACCTTCATGGCACGGTTTGTTAGGGTTGGGGCATCGGTAACATCTATACAAGAGTTTGAAGCAATCACCCAAATCTCTGTACCACACATTCCAGATGAAGAACGTGAATGTAGAA
>NW_003210480.1:197435-208463 GCF_000006405.1 Perkinsus marinus ATCC 50983
CACAAGAATCGTGCTAAATCGTTCTTCTTCGTTGAACAATCTCCAACACAGTGAGAGTTGGGAGTCTGTTTCGTCTTAATCGGCCAGTTTGACAGCTGAATGATTCCAGTGTGGTGATTGTCATTTCCAAAGCGTATTACTATCACTATGCATGGACGAATCTCGGGCTAACTCTAGCCCAAAAGCACTCGTCAAATTCTGCAACCCCTAAAACACCGCGTTGAGGCTATGAGCAATACAACATGACAACGCGAACCAAGACAACCACATCAGGAACCGAGCTCTGCTCCAGCAGTTCTGCAATGCTGGACTTAACACGACTCTGATAATAATGCGCAACGAGGAAGGTAAGAGCTCAACACGGTGCGTGTTGCTGTCAAGCGAGGACAGACATATCTGAATCCTTCCCGCGCAACTGTTCTGTCTGCTGGAGTCCAGCTTTTCCGTCAAACTCCACTATCGACTAATTCACTTTACAGCATAGAGCGTTTGAGTAATCCGAAACTTGGTGGAGTGGAGCTACGACTAGAGCTCCAAGACGGGGAAGCTGAGCACACCCGTGCACACACGATGTGCCGCACAAAGTTTTTTAATGCGATGAAGCGTTATGATTCGATCATATCAATGACCAGGCTCCGATCATGACGTCGCACCATCCGATGGATCTCTTTACGACGACTCTCTGGCTCCAGAGAGACTCTCTGCGCACAGTATCTTGCGCAGAACTGATCGATCACATATAGCTGCCCTCAGTATTGCACGCACGCACAGTTGGTACACACGACTACGCACAACAAGAGGGTACTTGAGAATCACCAACTGTGGCAAACAACTCTATCAGAGCCGTCAGGCTTGACTGACGTTACGTCGGGGACGTACTCTATGATAGATAGGTATGATAGACCCCTGATTATAGTCGACGACTTGATTTGGATCTTTGTACTAGTCCCGAGAACTCAACGTCCATTGGAGAGTGACGAAGACTAGTGAGTGTATGGAAACACTGAAATAACGTCTTGATGAAGATCTGACAACTCTGGTGTTATAACTCAATGAAACCACAACCCTTATTCATCGGATCGGGTTTCTTAGGAACAAGCTACGTATTCACGTGAATATCGATCACGCTTTGTACATACTAGCAGCTCGCGTCGCTTAGCTCCGGGGAATCTCTAGCTCCTACGGAGGGGGAGGTTGTAGTGCATTTCCTGCATGGCTTCTGCACTTGGTTTCTTATGAAAGTAAAGCGTGGACTCCACAGGAAATTTGAAAATGTGAAATTTTGACGCACGATTATATCCACGTAGCTTAGAGATATTAGTAATTAACGTACTGCCAGGCTTCTTGTTATCTTGAGCACTCCTCAATCATCTTCCACAGGACTGCGACATCCTGATTCCAACTCACGATTCGAAGCAGCTGTTGATTCTGATTTTTCTCGCACTGAATTCATATATTGATTTGAAATCACCTGATGCGGAAATCGCTGATTTCTGAATCAGGTCGGAATCAGGTGAGATCGTTGTCGAAATTGTGGTCTCCAGCATAAAGTCTAGAAATCATGGGTCTATTACCATTGCTTGACCTTATCATCAGAGCAAATACTCTGACTAACTCTTAAGCTGATGAGCGCATTGAACTTTGGAAATCGTAGTATCATAGGATCCCCTGATACGTATCTCGGATAGAAAACCCGCTATCTCAAGTACACTATGTGACGTACAGAACGTTATCCTACCGTAATCGACTCCTTATTGATTGGCGCCTGTCCGCATGGACGAGTGTGGGATGCCCTAAACTTTCCTGGGCACGCTGGGGTGATATCGATCACGCGATCGATTTCGCCGCGCATCGTCCAATCGGCATTTCTGACCTTTACATTGTCGAGGACACTCCAAATTTGTTCGTATAAGTAGTCGTGGTGGTCAAGGGTCAGCTGGGCTACAGACATACGCCTATTACTATGATAGCTGTCATGGTTTATTCTCTTGGAGACTACGTCTTCAAGTTGTGAGGAACTAGCAGGATTTCCTCTTAACAACTATGATGGTGCAGTGTAGGACCCGACCCATACTAGGAGCGGCTATGTGTCGACTCCCCACTTCAAGGGCTTCTCTGAGGGTCTTGTGTTCTTCACGCGCGCAATATCGTGACGCCGGTTGTGACACGTGCACGATCAGCCCCGTTCATTGCACCCTTTTCCATGAGGCATTATTTGCTAAGTCTTTTTGGCGTCGTTACGGGTTATGACCCTACATTTCTCTGTGTAGCCTCTCATATCCCATCTTCTGATGCCTAACTCACACAACCTATTTGAGACCCCATCTTCAAGGGGCGGAGGGGTTGAGTTGCCACCAGTTATTCCGGGGTTTGAGCCGGCAGACGCTACAATGGCAATAGTCGCATGTCTATAGATAGTCACTGAATCAGCTCATTACGTATAGTTATAGATAGTAGTACTATTTACGCCGGAGAATTCCGTCACGCGCCACAAAACAAAGCATAATAGTATGGATCTAGTTCTCCAACTACTCTGAGTATTGTGATAATACTCAGAGTAGTTGGAGAACTCGATCTTGTGTTGAGCTTGTTTCCATCAAGTACATTCTAAGGAGGTGTTCTATCTACCTTGGTAACGACGTTAACTGTTTAGTGACCAACCCTTTCAACAGTAGCTTTCGACTTAGGCGGAATTTATACTGAAACATCCACACTGTATTAGAGGCAGTGAACTCAAGAACACGTAGATCTTTTCAACGCCTGTTTGGGAAATGGTAACTTCTATTTGAAGGCGTGGACGGATTAGAATTGAAGAAAAAAAACTCAGTCAAGTGGTGGTCTCCTTGGCTGAGTACGTCGACCTTATAAGCAAGCCAACTTGCCATCAGCTGTTGGTTTGTCGCCTGGCCGAAAACGGCCGAGAGCGAGAGAGAGAGAGAGAGAGAGAGAGAGAACTTCAATTTCCTTCAACACATCTCGATCGATCGCATGAGTCAGTCAGGTGGTGGTAGTCTTTGTCTTTAGCAGGTACCCCGCCTACCTTCCGTGGTAACATGCAGTACAGGAATATATGTTTGGTTTCCTCAACTGAGCTCATAGGTTTGCTCACTATTTTATGAAAAATCACACGATTTTGGGTATAAGTATACAAAAATCAAGGATAATTTCGCAAACTTTCCTCGAAGTTCCCATATTCCTAGCAACTCATGCAGTTGACCATGTGCATATAATCCCACACTGGTAACACGTATACTAGAAATCAGGTTATGACACCTTGCATACGCAACTACATCCCTATATGTACTACAATCAGTCTCGTCAGAGTAGTGCTGCACAAGAAGTAGTAGTATATAATATAGATAATAATGGTGTAACAGGCGACTGTAGTTGTCTGGTTCTATTAAGGCTGATAGAGGGACACAGTGTGTGTTGGTACTACGGACAGTGATGGATGAAAAGCTTCCTGAAGAACACCAAGATAAACTTGGGTATCATCATTATCATCATTCCCTGATCGATTGGCATTGAGTTGCCCTACTTTGACAGTGGTGTGGTTCTGACACCTTATCCGGATGGCCACTCTGTATCAACTATTGTATTGTAAGGAAGAGTGGTATGGGTGACACTAGGGATCTCTGTGTAGGTTGTATTGATGTGAAAATCATAAGTAAAGTCATACTTTTGCTATCTCGCATCCTTCAGTGATTTATCTACGTGTATAGTATGTTATTGGCAGGAAGTTTTTCTGAATCTTCTAGTATGAACCAAACCGTTATGCGAAGTAGTGTCATCAACACCTTTAATTTTTGGGAGTTTGTCGAAAGTCAACTTTGAGTAATATTAACATGATAGCAATGTGAATCGATTGACACCAACGTTTCAGAAGCGTTCCGTAGTCTATAGTCGTATTAGTCTCAAATTAAAAAAAGCCATATTGGAAATCTAGATATGCATAACTGTTTGGTACGCACTGTGTATAAGAATCTCCCTAGAGAGTTGAGTGGAATTCCAACACTTGGGTTATCGCCAGCATATTCCGGCTGGCCAGCAAAGAGCTGTTCATCAGTCCGGGGCGAGAAGCCTCCCGTATGGGTAGTGTTGGAGGATCGCTTCCCTCAGTTGAGCTCAGGAGTTTCATCACTAATCATGGAAGTTGGTACACGCCCTGATGTAGAAGTGTACAGTAGCCAATTAAATTCTCCAAAATTCCCTCAGAGTTTTCATGTTGTCACCAACACATGCATGGGGAGTGAAAAGAAAGCCTCTCGATGGTGTCTGGAGACTAGCATGAGAGGCGCGTCTGCTACTACACTTAGTTTGAGAGTGCTACGTGTGCCGAGACAGTTATGGTAGTTTAATTGGAGATGATCTTGAAGAATTTGGGGATGAGCAGGGATGATAGGGAATCAGAGTGCAGTAATAACTAAACGAGCGGTATGACTCAGCCCGTGCACGCAAGTACAAAGTTTGTCGATATCCGCACGGGAAAATCAATTCAGCTCTAATACTATGTTTGGGAGCCTAGCTGTGATGATCACGGCAGTTGGCTCCTATAGAAATGCTTCTGTTTAAGCCAGCGTGAGAGTCGGGGTAGGTCTTCCGGCAGCGATAGAGGAGATCGAAGATGTGGCGCAGCGAGCGGTATGTAAGAAGAGGAGATTGTAGATATAGATATCTCATGCAAGGTTAGCCCGCATTGTAATGTTTTCCTGATGCTTGCTCTGTTAGTTGAACCACGAAGAAGTCCAGTAAGTGATCCAGATCGTGAGCTTAGGTAAAAGTTCCGCCGCCGGGAATTGAACCCGGGTCTCCTGCGTGACAGGCAGGAATACTCACCACTATACTACAGCGGACATGTTGTTAATATCGATTGTTTACATTCGTGTAGTCGGGCTTCCCGGAGCTGAAAGTCAGCCGCCATCCGGCCTACGCCTCAAGTATATCGGCGGCTGTTTAAGCGGCGCGGAACCCGAACCCATTCCTATCGTACACTGGGTGAGTTTCAAGTCGTCTTCCCAATCGATGATTATATAGCGAATATGACTACTACTCTAATGTTAAGTAATCGAAATATGTTACTTTCCTAATGGTGTAACTCCCTGATTCGGCCACTCCAGCATGTCAGTACTACTACCCACCATGTGTTACCGCGGGGCCTGTTCGCTTTTCAACGAAGCTTGTAATCAACAACTACTGACTCACTCTTGCAGCAGTGTGTTATTATCGAGATAATTGTGACTGCTGAAGTACCACAATCTTCACACAGACATGCGCAGGTCTATTCGCCGATCACTCGAGTTTGAGAGTGGTCGTAGGTTGCTGGTTTTTCTTGCGTCTTTCTGAATCATTCAGGTGAGATAGAAGGCCACGATTTGTGTGATTTCGGTTGTGTCCACTTATTGATACTGTGCAATTACCGTTCAGTTCGAAGCATGCTATTTTCTACCACATGATGATTCTCTGGTCTTTGGTTCTAGTTTTCACAGTCGATATTGTGACTCACTGCCGATACCACATTTCGTTGAACTCCTGCATCTAGAAAGTCGTGAATTCCATTAGATGTTCCCATATGGTCTGGTGTCTTGCAAATGTACTCTAAAATGGTATAGGCTATACCATTTTAGAGTACACTTTCAAGACGTGTTGTTTGTATTCGCTTCGTCACGGGTTACCATAGATCATTTCCATTGTGTTATTATGACGACCCATTTCGGCTCGTATAAGCTTTTCCCTCGGCTGAATGTTCTACGGCATCTAAAGTCGATGCATGTGGCGTAAGTTGGAGTTTGCACTGCACGCGTGCACAATGTTGGTAGTGAGTCGCAAATTGCGACTCGCAATACTTGATGAATTGTATATACATAGACTGTTTTAAACAATCTCTGAAGAAGGAGTGTGGAGGGGAATACGAGTTGGTGTCAAAATGAAAATCCTAAGGAAATTCTTAGTGGTTTCTGTACACTTCTGCCCGACTTTATATGTAAACTTCTATAATTAGCGAGTGACCGCCTCAACTGAGGGAAGTGAAAATATATTCCTCCAAGTCTGAGGGAACAAGACTGTGGGATAGACCAGACTCTACTGTGTGGTCGAGTTCACTATTATGAATCTCCGTCAGATACCATCCTGGACGACAGCACGTTGAGGTGGCCAAGAGGTTAGTGATGAGCATAACCAGCGAACCGGTACAGAAAAAATTCCCGGAATTCACCGTAAGTTGAAATCTTGTCACCAGTGTGGGTAAATCAACTACATGCGTTGGTGACATCATGAAATTTCAGGAGTTTTTTTGTAGGTTTTTGCACACTTTTACCCGAATTCGTGTGTAAAATGCTATAATTACTGAGAAAACTCAAACATATATCCCGACACACATCTATCTTTCGGCATTTTGATTTCACACCTGAGGGGAATGCACAGTAGAGCATCGATGTGTTCTCACATCTGAACGTCGATTGCGGAGACACAAATGGACGTATGTTTGTGTCTTTGGAGAGTTTATCAATTAGTCATGAAAGTGTGGTATCAAGCTGAATAATTTTTGCTAGTAATCAATCTAGTCCGAATTTTTCTTCCGCAGTCTAGTAAAAACCTAATGCGTACTCGTCTACTTGGCGAACTACTACCGATCGAATTTCCGACACGACTTATTCATTCGGTGTTTGCTATGGCGACTGAGCTACACTACGGAAACGCTTATCTTCTTGTCAACTAGGCAACGTGGGAGCTTCTAGCCTATGACGGTCCGGCTACTATTGACGTTGAGTTCCTCAATGGAGACAAGCGGCGGTACATTGCGGACCACTTCTCTGATGGTGAAATGAATAGTATTGTAGAGAGCTGGAAACTGCAAGGTGAGCACCCTCGAGAAAGTCTTCGCAGTGGTTAGAATATGAACTGCGTGAAATACTGCTCGTTGTCTACCAAGCGGTTGTAACTGATCGGAAGAACATTCCTCAGGGATCATGGGTATTGGTTTCGAACTGTTCTTCGCTTTTCAGCAAATCTCGAGTACAGTCCAAATCATACGCTCGCACAGAGCGGTGGAGAGGAGGAGAAGTCATGAGCGTTCGCGGTGGCACATGAGAAAGCGAAGAGGTTTCCGTCAGTTGCGAATTTGATTTTGCGTTGTTTTGATCTTGAGTTGTGGTAGTGTTGTGTACTGAGCGAACTCGAGACCACCAAAGAGCTAGATACTAGCATCAGTTACATAATGTGTCGGCCAAACTAGGAGGTACGGAGATGGCAATTATAGTAAGGTAGATGACGCCTTCCAGATGTGATAGATCCAGCTGTAACTAAGGCATACCGTTTCGGGTGAAACCTCTCTGCAACCAGCTGACATCACATCAAGGATGCATGCAAAAGATGTGCAATCATATCCAGGCCGCCCTGCCCAATCTTTTCCATACCAAGTTTCGGCGAGGGAATTCCTCTACACAAGACGGCGGGTCCCTCGATTGCATTTATATGTTGTTGCTCTTCCCGAGCAACGGTGAGACGGTATGTTCGGTATGTTGTTGCTCTGCTGTGGATGACATTCATATTTTTGCACGTCGTGTATACACGGTGTATAATACATCGGCGACTGTTGAGTTCGCACCTGCAAAGGCAGTGTCAAGTAGGTGGAAGTGAATGAGAGCCGCACACCTAAGAATGGAAGAGTAAGTATATATCAGCTCCGATAGCTCAGTCGGTAGAGCGCGTGCCTTTTAAGCCCGTGGCCGCGGGTTCGAGCCCCGCTCGGAGTGAATATCATCTACCTCGTAGATGATATTTTGTCGAAGGATGCTGGGGCATTCGTGTTAGCTTCTAAGTACCTCAAACTATCTAAAACAGTTGACAATGCTTGACTGTTTTAAATTGTATCAGTGCAAGTCTAATGTGTAGTGCAATGCTGCATTCAATGCAATGCGATTCAACCCATAGCTCTATGGGGCGCCTCAGTAGACAGCACATAGTCTTTAAGACTGGACAACCTACTCTCAGAAGTGTCCTTCGATACCGAGTTGTTGATTGAGATCTTTTTTCAATTCCGATGAACACATGAGCTGCTGAACTCATACTTCATTTTTCCTCGTCTCCAGTTCAAGAATCCACTTATCGAACGAGACTGGCTGACAAGCTGTACATCTTTCTCTTTACTCCAGAACACAACATCGCTGCCGAGAATGAAACATATATGATATGAGAATTATCAAGGTCACAATGTGCATATGAAAATCGGATAAGATTATGGTACTGAAATTATACTGCTATCAGTCAACTTTAAACGTTCATGGGGACGCCCAGGTTCGATCCCTGCACCCGCCAACGAAAAAGCTCAGAACCTTGCGATGCGCTGGGGAATCGTTTCAACGTTACTCGGGCTGTACCCCGATTGAACCGAGCTGAGCCGCCTCCTAGTCATACCAACGGCCCCGATTTCGTCTGTGTTCAAGGAAGACACATCAGCACTTCTACAGGAGGGTTCATAGGCGTTCCACGCTTCTCCATCACATGATGAGGCAGACGAGTGGTATGACGAATCTGAACTCTCTTCCTCAACGTCGGACACCATCCCATGTGACAGCTGCATCGTTCCTCCATACTCATCTAACAGAATCCACAGCTCGAAATCGATTACCAGGGCGCGCGCTACTTCTATAATCTCTCTTCCTGCTCGCCCTTCGCTCCTTATTGATATAGTATGTGGTCATCAGTCCCTTGCCCTTCACCTCCATAACTCCTCTACAGGTGAGGTCGAAACTGTGTCGGACCAAGTTGGCTGTGTCCTCCGAGCAATGAACTCGCATCTCTGTGCCATGGGACTCCATTCTGAAGAATAAAAAAAGACAATTTGACATTTACGATCATGTTCCGGCACGTATGGGAAAATATGCACATGGTCAACTACATATGTTGGTGAGAGTATGGAAATTCTGATGAAGTTCTTATCAGTTTCTGTACACTTCTACCGTAATTTGTGTATAAACTCTTGTAATTAATGAGGAAACTCGTGAGCTCAGCTGAGGAAAGCAAACATATATTCCAACGCTGTGTTCCGTATGGTTGGAAGAATAGATGTGCTTATAGTCGTCAAGAGTAACAGTGTGTTCCCCCATCAATTTCTCACGACTACTATCGATGCCTCACAAAAAAAACTACCATCTAGACCAACTGGTAAACATGTCTGCCTGTGCATCCAAAGATACCCGGTTCGAGCCAACCATCCTCCCCCCCAATTCTACCTAGACGCCGTATTAACGCAGTCTCCCCAAACATCGTAAATGAATTTCTTCCGGCCTATGACCCCAGCCACACAGTGACCAGAGTGAATACCAACACGTATTCGTAGAGGATGTCCGAGCTGATCGACCAGATTGCCGTCCTCAATCTTGGAAGGATCCTGCAGGGCCTGATGGAACACACAAAACTCCTCGATCAATTGCCATTCCACTTCAACTAGTTAATGGTTAACAACCATATTCACTAATTCTATGGCACGCGACATATCACACTAGTACAATAAAACTTTTCTCACACAGCATGAGACCACATCAGAGGAAGCCTCCGCTCAGCTATCCGCAATCAGTTCTAATAATAACAACACTTCATCGGAACACGCTCCATTGATAAATACACACCACCGGATCGACCCCTGCTCCTGGTCGTTCCCAACTAACCAAGTCAATCACCATATCAATGTTATAAATGTAGATATAAAAATAGGAAACATATATGATCAGATGCGCCCCCATAAAAACCGGTATAGGAAAATATGCATATGGTCTACTACATGTGTAGGTAAAATCTGCGGAAATTCTGAGGAAAATTGGGGAAATTCTCATTGGTTTCTGTACATCTACACCCAAATTCATACGTAAATTAGTCTGAAATTAGTAAGGAAATCCCCAGACTGTGCTGAGGAGAGCAAACAGATTTTCCAATAGATCCGGTTTAGCGAAACATGCAAATGGTCCACCACATGTGTTGGTGACACTATGAAAACTCTGAGGAAATTCTGGAGAATCCATGCTAGTTTCTGTACACTTCTCGTATAGTCTCCCAGTTCATATACAAACTCCTATGTTAAGCGACGAAAGCACTGAGCTCAGCTGAGGAAAGCGAACATTTCCTTGCAGCACTGAGTAGATCTATGTATATATAAAAATATTATTAATATCATATAAATGACAGTATCATTGGTTAAAGCTATACTAATATCACTAACTCTGACATAGTACAGACGGTTACAATTAATTAATACCACATTTCCTACACATCCTGACAGATCGACCCCCTATACTCACCTCGATCATCATGAGCCCCATCCTCGCTGTAGCATGCGCGTGCATCGGGTTGTATCTCGGCAACCCTGCCGCCGCCATATACGCGTCACCAATAGTCTTAATTTTCTCCAACCCGCATTCCTCAGCAATATCATCAAACATTGTAAACAACTCGTTCAGCAACTGTACCAGTTCTTCCGGCTCGATATCAGAACCAATCTTTGTGAATCCCACAACGTCAGAGAACAGAATCGAGACGTGCTCATAGGCCTCAGCAAAGCCCATAGCCATTTGGTGCGTTAGTGAAGTGTCTTCCTCAGTAGCCTCCCCACCAGATTGCTTCACTTGATCATCTTGAATCTCTTTAAGCTGTTGAATTATCGATACCGGTAAAACGTTCATCAATAATCGTTCCGAACGGTCCGACTCAGTCGCGAGCGTCAGCGACAGAACATAGTCCCTCCTCGCCAGCAGTTCAAACATGTACCGTATCGTCGCCAATATTGCCGTAGGAGCTACTATAAATGCTACACTCCTAATAGGCTCCCTTAATAAGGAAGACAACTCGAACGGATATGTGCCCACGGCGATCCACCGTACCGAGAAGAGAAATGCCAAGAGGTAGACGCTTAGATAGAGCATGTGAATGAACCTGAACCCCAAAAGTAAAATCATTTCTGAATTTTCCCGTTTTTCGACTTGAAATTTCATCTCCCATGTAGTAGGTAGTTCTACATGCAGTTTTGGAGGGATATAT
>NW_003210480.1:208563-209867 GCF_000006405.1 Perkinsus marinus ATCC 50983
TAGTTGTCAACTAAAATAGTACCACTTGTCATTGGTACCACCGCGGCTGCTATTTCTGAATCCATCCCTCGAGTGCTAAAGAATGCATTTTCAACCGGAGTGGACATTAAAACATGTCAACGCGTTGCTAGTACCAGTACTATGCATATTGTTAGACGAGTTTTGGGTGGCCTTTTGATGAGTATATAAATAGATGTAGACATCTCACTGTTTGCCTTGTGCGGCGGTGATGATGATCAGAAAATTGTCAAGATCGATTCTCGATGATTTTCATATCGTCCTTTGCCGAGCGTCCGACATATAAAGAAAAATACGATGACAACAGACCCCCTACCTTCCCCAACAGCAGGGAGTGCCTGCTGCTGCTGCTGGGCAGCGCTCCCAGGTTGACGATACATTTGGTTCACCGCCGTCCGACTACCCTCCCTGTGCATGTCTCCTGGTGTCTGAGGACCCTTCACACGGGCATCCTTCGCCCTTTGGTACTCTTCCGTGTTTAGACACGTGAAACTAAAAACAAAGAAACTCGTCAACCGCATTCTCAACAGCTACTATAGAGCATCACTACGCAAACATACATCTTGTATGTGTCCTAACATAGGGCGCAAACCCGCGGCTGGCAACTATGCAACTAACGTACTGGAGTTTCACAACCCGTTTTACGTGAAGTGGTGTAATACTCTGCGAAAAACACGATATTCGCGCTATGCAATAGTCGTTAAATATATTTTTCACTATCTCCATTAAAACGCAATAACCACTACGAGCTGCCAAGGCACCATCAGCAGACTCCTCTAACTTTTGGAGGTATATACCTTCACCGCTTCCCTCACCTGAGCTCAGGTGTTTCCTCCCTAATTATACAAGTTTACATACGAATTCTGGTAGAAGTGTACAGAAACCAACAACAATTCCCTACTACTTACTACTATTACTACTCACTTTACCAACGCCTGTACTTGACAATGTGCATATTTTCCCCTACCGACACACTAGTCACCACTCTATTACAGTAAAGTGGCCAGGAACTCCGAAAGGACGTCCTCAAGAATGCTTCGGTCTGCACATATTCTCCGAGAGTATTGCCTTACAGAGCGTTGGCGAGCATCACCAAGAGTAGTATTACGGTGTCCACGCTCTTCCTGAGGGGAAAAATGCACTCGCCAAGAATCGATCCCACAACCTCCACATGTGCAAACATGTGCCATAACCACTAGACTATACAAACATACATCTACATGCGCGCCATCTACAGACCGAAATTACATGTACAGAGGTAACTTTCTCTACCCAACGACCTTGAC
>NW_003210480.1:209967-215700 GCF_000006405.1 Perkinsus marinus ATCC 50983
ACGGCTAGTAATTTCCCCATTGAGATAACACCATACTGGATATAATAGCAAAGGAATGCCTTAGAAGGCAGCAGCCTGATTACACTCAATCGATGTAGACTATCTACATCATAAGCTCAGCTGAGAGCTTCCTTCACCCGAGAGAGACACATTGTGTGCTACGGGGAATTGGGACAGTGATAATGATGATGCAATAGCATTCTCCATTCCTCATTTTTCTGTCATCGAGGAACATCCTTGTACTCCATGAAAGGAAGTGAAAATTTCCAGGCGTGGTACTCCTTGTTCGAGCATAAGAATTCTACTTGAATAACGTCACCCAAACTACACAGGCACAGTTCTGGAAAATATGCGCATAGTCGATCACATGCGTTGCCGACAATATGAAGATTCTGGGGAAACTTTGGCAAATTTCTTGTTGGTTTCTCAACACTTGTAATTGACCTTTATAACTAGTGAGGAAACTGCCGAGCTCAAACGAGGGACGCGAACCAAACAGTTATGCATATCTAGATATTCCACAAGGCTTTCTTCAATTTGAGACCAATACGACTATAGACTACGGAACGCTTCTACTCCCCAAAATATGATATTACTCAAAGTTGACTTTCGAACTCCCCAAAATTGAAGGCTAAGTTGAAAACACTACTTCGCATAACGGTTTGGTTTACACTGTATATTCCTCCAACACTGCAAGCTCATCTCCTTTCCAAATCTAAAGGTCTAGGTGATCTACTTGTTTGCTCGACTTGAGCCGCTCAAGTTGAGCGTAGCCAAAACTAACGTCTTTACTTGAAGTCGGTATGTTTTTAAAAAGACGAGCTATTTTGTGTAATTTTTGGGTAATAAAAAGGCAATAGAAAATGATATTTTCCCAAAAGAAGCGAGTAAATAATTGAAAAATTTCGATTAATTTTTTCAAGTCTCTAACACGTACGCCTAACGAGTAAGATTTTACGCCTAGCGACATCCATGCGCTCGAAAATTGACCAGGCACGAAAACAATCTCCGAACAGCTTTTGCCGGCGACCCCAACAGCCGTACAGTCGTTCTACCACTCCTCGACCACATCCAAGGACATAGTCCCATGTAGACACGAACCCTCGACCTCAACGGCTGCTAGTACAGCTCTCAGGTATCGCGGTGGCCTCTGGACCAGACCTCTACGTGTATTGGAAACTCAAACCTCATCTAAAAGTGACAACATGAAGATGGGGAAAATTTCATCCTTTCTTCTGTCTATTCTGAAACGATGTGTGAATAGGTCCTATTGAATTTCCCATTGAAGTGAATAGTGAATTGACTATTCCTATTCAACAGGAATAGTCTGTCTCAGTGTCGGAAAATATGCGTAATGTCAACGGCGTGTGTCGGTGACAACACAACAATTCTGAGGAAATTTTGGAGAGTTCTTGTTGGTTTCTGAACACTTCTACCCGAACTCGTACACAAACTTTGAAAGTTAGTGAGAAACCCCTACGCACAGCTGAGAGAAGCAAACACATATTCTACACTGGTCTGTTTACTGTCAGTTCTCTCTTCCAGCAATCGAAGGAAATGCTGAAGAACTGTCAATCTGGCAGGTGGGCAATTCACCACTCCGAATACTCCTCCAATTCAAAATTATTGTTCTGCTACTGATAACTTATCAATGGTGAGGATTAGCTCAAAAATTTGTCGTATACGTATGGTATAATTCATATCGTATACGTGGAAACTCAAAGATATGGAGTTTTCAAGTATATGATAGCATTTTCGAGCTCAGTTGTGGACGAAACGCGAACTTAGTTTCAACGTACTATAATAGCGTCACCTTGACCGTATTATAATAGCGTCACATTAACCGTATTATAATAGCGTCACCTTGACCGTATCATGATAGCGTCACATTGACCGTATCATGATAGCGTCAAATTGACCGTATCATGATAGCATCACCTTGACCGTATTATAACAGCGTCACATTGACCGTATGATAATAGCGTCACATTGACGCTCAGATTTGTGTAGCTCTCTCTCTCTCTCTGCAAAATTCTCTAACGCAGTTTACATCATACCGAGGAGTAAACAGACAGCATCTAATGAGCTGTTCAGGATTTCCGTTTGGCCGCCTCGAAGTGTCAGCGAACGGATAGATACGAAATTGAGGAAAGTGGCTTGGCCTTCACAGATGAAGATCCGAATGCTCCTGACAGGTGAGTAATGTCTTGTCTGGAAATTCTGGGAGAAAAAGATTATGTTATTGACATAGTAACATATATATAGGAAATTTTGGAGAAATTATTGTTGGTTTCTGTACACTTCTATCCGAATTTGTATGTAACCTTCTACAATTAGTGAGGAAACTCCAAAAAGAAAGCGATCATATATCCCAACACTGGTCGTACGCAATTGGGAGTTGCGGTGTGGGAAAGATGCACATGGTCAACTACATGTCTATTCTGAGGAAAATATGGGAAGTTCTCATGGTTTTCTGTACATAGTTTGTATGTAATTTCGTATAGTTAGTGAGGAAACTTCTGGACTCAGCCGAGGAAAGCGAACATTTTTTCCGACACTGGAGTTTCACCCGTTTTACGTGAAGTGGCGTAAAACTCCGTGAAAAGCGCGATATTTTCCCCTTGCAATAGTCGTGAAATAGGTTTTCCACTAGTGTTTTTCATTAACTCCACTGAGCAGTAGTATTCTGTTACCATCATTGTTGCGGAAAACATCATGCTCGGAGATTTCTATCAGCCCGCGCCTGCCCGCGGATCTTGACGTCGCGTTGTATATGAGCAAGCTGGTAGAACTGCGCGAGTCCGGCAAGTAGGATCCGCTCTGGGTATGTCTAGGATGAATTATCGACATACTCAGAAATCTATCCTTCCGGGCGCAGGACGTTCTGGCAGCCGCGGAGAATCCGAGGCTGATGAATACTATGCTCATAGATATATTGCAAGTAAGATGCTGATGTTCACACATCCGCCGATAGTAGAAATACGTGCCTACTACTACTACCACTACTACTCGTCGAGTAGTAGTAGTAGTAGTAGTAGTAGTAGTAGTAGTAGTAGTAGTAGTAGTAGTAGTAGTAGTAGTAGTAGTAGTAGTAGTAGTAGTAGTAGATGGTACACTATTTGAAGCGTGAAGCAGTTTAATTTTTTCAATACATGCTCGTTGTAGTGAGAGATTCTCTGTGATTCTCCTGAGACAACTATATGTAGAAATGTGCGTATCGTCAAGACGAATAGTGATGTTAATTCACTGAATTGGGGTATAACATTTGTACCAACTGTGCGTGCGTGCAATACTACCAAAGATGGTGATCTGATGGAGTGGTTTACCACAGTATCGCGTCTTGCGTAATGCCGCGGATCGGCTAAAACGTAGTGCACGCACGCACAGTTGGTAAAAATGCTATATCCCAAAATTTTCGTCTATAATGAGATATAGTGATAGATGCATATCACTATAGTAGACCGCATCCTTACTCAGAGAATCATCCGGGGGGGGCTTTCCACATGGCTAGGAACAAATTCTTCAATCAGTTTCCAATGTAAATGTCATCATCACATTATGAATACTTTTCCCATTGTTGTCAAACCCTGCGGAATGTTATTTCTCCAAACTAAATGGGACCTTGTCCTTGACTTAGGCTGATCCAGCCAGTGACGTAGCGGAGCTCCGAAAGATGCAAACTATAACGTGTCTCAATGTGAGCTGCTGTTACTTCATCTCTCTCATTGAGATGATCCTACCATAGGCGTTGAAGAAGAGCTCGAAATCAATTGCGTCTATGTTGGTAACCGCCTGTGAGTCGGGCGCAGTGTTTTTACTCAACTCTGAACTTACTGGAATAGTCGCTAAAGTAGAATATGGAAATGTTCAACTTCCTGTGAAGTGTCGTCGTATCAAGATCGATTTGCCCGAAGGAGCTGTGCCGGCGTTCATGACTGTGAGTGGTGACTTTGATGTCGAATACCGAATCATCATCGCCACTCGGACGGGGAGAATATTTTCTATTAAAAACGGACAAGTAAGCGGCGATGATTCTTCAACCGTTGGCAGAAGCAGGTTGATCCCTTGAGCTCTCTCGAGCGTCACAGGATCTCCCTCATATTCCATCTTCACAGCACCATCGCTCACATTCTATTAGGGAGGACGCGACGGACAATGATTGGTTTCATATTATTACTTCTTGGGAGATATAGCTAGAAACTTCTTGAATGTGGATTACACATTGTGATTCCACATATTTCCACATTGTGGAAATATGATGATGTTGTGAAGCAGATTCTGAGTACAAGAATCAGTGTGGAATCAATGCCAGTGGGGTTGGTGACGATCAATAAGATGATCTACATTGGATGTAGGGCAATTTTCCTCGTAAAGAATCACAATCAGTTGAGAAGTGATATAGTTAACGCTAGCGTAGGAAGTTGTGACGATCTCTGTTGCAAACAATTCGCCTATGCACACAGTGAATGGAAGCAGTAACAGAGTATTAGAGGAATATATGTTTGCCCATCTCAGCTGAGTTCGAAAGTTTTCTGAATAATTTCGTAAAAATTTGGGTAGAAGTGTGCGAAAATCAATACTCAAATTTTCTCATTGTCATCGACACACATGTGCATATTTTCGAGGATATTTTTGGAAGATTTGCGACTTTTGTGGGGAAGTGTTTTTTGTTTTGAAGGTATGAACTTCAGACTGCACTGTTACCATCTGAAGGGTAAGAAGATGTACACTTTGGTTATGCCAAGCCCAATACTCACCATGAAGGAGTTCAGCTGGGAGGCGACGGGAACAAGTAACTGTGAATAGTCGTTTTCAGAATATGTGAAGTATTATAAAATCATAGAAAAACGCAGTTTACAGCATTTTCAGGTGAAATTATTATTATTTCTCACCGCCGAGTTTAATTTTTCACCCATTTGGTTGAACTTCGGGTGAATTTTTCTTGGCATTTTGTTAAAACCCTGGGTAAAATGTTGACGATAAAAGTAAAAAATCAGTAAATGAGCAAATGAGTAAAAAATTAAGATTATCGGTAAAAATCAACTTGACCTGGCAATGCTGTAGTTTTCACACTACTGTAGTGGAGTTTCACCCTAGTGATCTGGAAACAGTAGTGAGAAACATATTCCACAACTACTGCATAGCGCGAATATCACGTTCTTCAACGAGTATCACGCCACTTCACGTAAACTGGGTGAAACTCTAATGTACTATTCATTTTATTTGTGTGAAACTCCATCATTGGCAATCGCTGTCCTCAGTACTTGTCCCTGCTGCTAGCGTATTATCTACTTGAATTTTCCGATATTTCCGTCACCATTTATGTTCTTTTCCTCCCAGCGTAGTGATTACGTATCAGTTAGCTCCTTGTATTAAGAGCTACTGAGTGAGGGTGAAACGTTGTGTATCACGGCGACGAATAGAAAGTATGACATTTTTAGGTCGAATAAGTTCATCACCGACAAGTTTAATTTTTCACCTGTTTGGTTGATGTTTTTTACCTCTTTTGCTATCATTTCACCTCGGGGGTTGATAGAATACTAAGAAGGTTTTCTATTTGAGAGTTTAGGAGTTCAATTTAACTAAGGATGCACGCAATGATGAAGTGCATTAAGGAGTAAAAAGTTGCTGTTATGGGTGAAAAATTAATTTCACCTGAAAATGCTGCAGACGACTCATGTTATGTTTGCTGTTTTTTAGTGAAAGTGCTGGCTATCGCCCTACGTAATGGTG
>NW_003210480.1:215800-232095 GCF_000006405.1 Perkinsus marinus ATCC 50983
TTCGCACCAGTTTCGATCAACACACGGCATAGGTTGGCGTAAATAGCAATTTCATGCTTTTGAAAGACATATGAGCTATGATCTACCGAGCGATATGTGCCTTGAGAGCTCAACTGGTGTAGTCGTTGAGAGATAATTTAACGCACGCACGCACGCACGGAAAATCCGGAATGGGACGTTTTCTCCCTTTGAAAAACGTCGTATCGAGTTCGTTATTTCATCATATCAGGAGACGCTAAGTTGAATGTTGAGGAGGACGCCGTAGTAGGTCCGCCACCAGAACAGGATATTCCTTTGAACGTGAGAACTGTGTAATTGAGTTTTCGTATGATCCAGTGGTAGGTACCGAAAAAAAGCCGTTTGTACATAGAGCAAACTAAAAGGGAAAGGGAGCATTCCGTTGAGATTCACAGAGCGTTTCAACGAGATTTATGCAAACTTCGTTTACGTAACGATTTTATCGGTTAACTTCTGAGTTGACTGACACTTTCAGTGTGGGAAAATATGCTTATGGTAAACTACGCGTGTTGGTGATGATAATATTTAAATTGTGAGGAAGCTTTGGGAAATTCTCGTTGGTTTTTGTACAGAATTTTTTGTGCTTAGCTTTACAATTATTAACTTCTGCGCTCAGCTGAGAATACCTGACATATATTTCAAGTTGGAATATATGTCTGGTCTTCTCAGCGGTGTTGGAATCTCCAACACTGACGTAGCCACTGCATGCTCCCCTATTTTCGCGCGCTCACTCCATGAGAGGTTTATTCCTCAATCAGGCACTGTTCGTGAATACGTTAATATTCTGAAGGCTAGTCGCAAGGGTGAAATCACAACGGTGCAATCTTGTGATAAAAATAAGATTGACATCAAGGCTTCGGTGAGGACGCATTATAGGATGAGTTATGGTATGCTTGTTTGAGCTCTTTTAGTGGTAAATGATCGCAAACTCTTTTACGACGGGGTTTGTCTCACATTATAATCGATTTCTCATTCCGAATTCGAACTTTCGATCGGTGAGAAATTTTTTTTCTCATCTTACGAAAAAAATCTTTGTTTCCAATTTGTTCTTTTCATTTTCTGAAGTTGACATTGAAAAAGTGTAGATGCTCGTAGAACTTTCTTGGTCTCATTTTTATGAGAATCTCATTGGGGAGCTCCTGCTCTGAACTGCCGCCATTTTTGAGGAAAAACAGAACCCCGGGTCTGACAACCAGTGTGGAAAAATATGCGCGTGACAAAATAAAAATTATAAGGGAATTTTTGGAAGCTTTTGTTGGTTTCTGAACATTTCTACGCAAATTCGTGTGTAAACCTCCACAACTAGCGAGAACACTCCTGAGCTTAGCTGAGGGAAGCGAACATGTATTCCCAGTGTGGAAATATATGTTTGCTTTCCTCATCTGAGCTCGTAAGTTTCCTCACTACATTATGAAAATCCACAACAATTTTGGGTAGAAGTGTACGAAAACCAACGACAATTTCCCAAAATTTCCTCACAAATTCCCATAATTTTCCCAACACATGTAGCTGACCATGCACATATATTCCCACACTGTGTATTCCTCTAATGCTGGCATAGTGGGAATATGATGTCTCTTATGCGATGACATCTACGTGACTAACTGATTAAAGAATGTGTTCTTAATAATCAGAGTCCCCCCCCTCCCCTGGAACATTATAGGTTCCTCTGAGGTGTCTGCGCAATGAAAAATGTGAATCTCAAGTAAAATCGGCTTGAATTCACTTGAAAGAAATGCGCAGATTTAGACTATTTTGGCGACATCTCTTGAAAGAATACCATATACGGTCCACTCAGTGGATGGTTGAAATCGGTGTCACGCCAGGTACAAGGCATGGGTCCTCTGTTCCGAATGAACGTCTTGATAACTGCCAAGGATGATGAACATGTGGACAATATGATACTTTTAATTTTGGCCAACCCTAAACTGTAAGTTTCATAATGACTCGTTATACAGCGCTTATGCGACGGCATTTTGTATGAACATGTGCTGAGCTCACTGTCTGCGTGGCGTGATATTTCAATTTGACTATGCGAGAAATGTGCATATACTTGTTGAAGATAGTTTCCGTCGAAAATTGCTATTCCTGAGCTGTGAGATTCATCATGGCTCGTGAGTAATGGTACTTGGTATGAATATATCCACTCGTCGCTAACGTCACTGTGCTATACGAGAATTGGTCCTAGAGTTACGACTAGAAGGGTTCTCTAGCGCGTCCTGTATAAAGATTTACGATAGTTTTCATCGACAGTGTATGATAGTTAGTTCTTTCATCTGTGCTCTGTTAAGCTTTCAGCTTAAAATTCTCATTAATCGACGAGAACGACTGATTTTCGGAAGTTGCCGAGAGAGAGTACGGTCCTCAGATTCGCATGTGAATTAACAGATACAATGTGAGCACTCCACAGATGAGATTGCCTGCTTTGGTAGCTGGTATTGATTATTCATTTCATGTAAGTTCAAGGCTGTGTTCGGGAGGAGGTCTTGGGGTCCACTTTATTTGATGGAGAAACCGAACGAATATTGATAGATCACAAAGGGTGTAACTTTATATGCCAGCATATAGGCGTAGAACATTGACTACATAGAGACAATTTGTTATATGCTGTAGTCAGGCTATCTCTTACCTGAGTCACTACTCTGTGTGCACTCTTACGCGTTCAATTAACTATGTATTAGTCGCTTATAGACACTATATATTCAGCTCAACTAATGCCCGACTACAGTATATAACACACGTGTGTGAAATTCGTATTGAATTTCCATTCCCTCGCAGTGTGGGGTAATACACATGGTTGACCACTTGTGTTGGTGACAATATGAAACTTTTGAGGGAATTTCGCGAAATATTTGTTGGTTTTTATACACTTTCATCCTGATTCGTATACAAACTCCTATAAATAGGGAGGAAACTCTTGCGCTCAGTTAAGGAAAGCGAGCATATACTCCTCCAACACATACACTTGAACTTCAAGTCTTGGAGTAGACTTGCAAACTCACAAGATGCTCCCCATTATGAATACGTATTCCCCCTTTACGGAGGGCGATCGCTACACATATTCCACCAACACTGGTAGTTGGTGATGTGCTCATCTAAGTGTGATGCTCAGGTCCCTCTACGATTCATAGGGGTGCCAGCTTCTGGCATCACGGATACGGTGCGGTTGTTCATTGTTAGTACAAGTGGGAGTTCGAAAGCACCTAGAGCTGTTTGCGTTGTTCACATGCCAGTATGAAATCGACTCGAATGAGTTATTTGTCTTGTCGGGTCTTGTGGCAGGTATCTGATGATGTTGAAATTGATTGACGCTGATCGTGCATGCTCTCTTGATTATCCCTTCGTGTTTCCATGAATTAGTTGCAGTGTTGTAGTATATGTTCGCTTTCCTCAGCTGAGCTCGGGAGTTTTCTTACTAATTATAGAAGCTAAAGAGTTGAGTGCCAGTGCGGAGGTTGCAGCCAGCCCAGGCAAGGGGACTCTCTGTCTCCTAACATTCCGATCCACGGTATGTTCTTGTCACTCCCGGTGACGTGACGCCATTGGTGACGTGACGTGCGCTCGTTGCCGCCCACAACCTATTCGATTATGCCGCTCCATTTGATCACTTTGTTGCTCATCTCATTTTCAGTTCTTATCCCTCGTACACCTGTCTATCTAGTTTCTATCTTTGTTAATTCTAACAATGTTAAAGAACTCTAAATTTGAACTGGTGGAGTAGGGGTATGAAGACAGTTTGTCAATCGTCTGACTTTAGGTTGGACAAAGCTTGAATAGACACTCTCCCTGCACTGAAGAGATTCTGCCCATCTCATGTTCGTCCCTGTTCAACGCAACATAAGATGTGTAGCGGATCTACACCAGAACTTGGGTCTGCGTGTGAAAATGTCACGCATGCGCAAATGTGCGTCTGCGTCTGCGTTTTCACGTGCCGCGCGCCGAACCGAAGGGTATACAGAATTAAAAAACTTCGCTATAAGCAGTGTCAATTCCATTTGAGGGCCGAGATACTGAACCCAAGAGCTGCCATAGCTTTTTTCGTCTTTTCTGCACATAACAGCTCCATGTCAAAGCGCTCTACCCTCTTCTGGACTCTCTTCGGCATCACTATCAGCTTTGGTGTGAGCACTGGTAGTCGCACGCTGCTAAAGATATCTCACCGTGGAGTCCCACTCGACATTCGTCATGTACCAAGAATGATGGCACAGGCTCTCGCGGCCTCTGACGGAACGGTACAATCTCTCAGTCAAGATGATCTTGATTGTGAACGATGCTTCGCACAAGATGAGATGGTCTATGACTTGAAGGCATTGGGGGTACAAATTATAGACTCCAGTTGTCCGGCTGGTCAAAATCGAATTCTGAACTACTTGAGGAAAGCAAATCATATGTTGAGCATCGACTTCGATTGCGAGCTCGACTCGACGGTCTCTCTACATCCGACTTTCACCACGGACAGGACCCCGTGCACTGGTGGCAATCCTGCTCTCGGCACAAACGACCCAGGCTCTTCATGTCAGCGTAACCTCCAGGTTATCAATTTAGGCGCTGCTTTTCAAGCGGTTCGCTCAGCCGGACGGACGCGGAAGGATGTTGTGTTGGCTATCAGCGACAGTGGTGCTGACATGACTCATCCTGATCTGGTCAATCAGTTCTGGAGGGATCATTCCAATAATATCGGCTACAACTTCCTGCTCAACAGTACTAATGTAACTGATGACTTCACTGATGAGGGTCACGGTACTCACTGTGCTGGTATCGCTGCAGCTGAGACTGACAATTGCATTGGCATCGCAGGGGTGGTAAATATAGATGGGTCTGCGCCAAAAGTCAAGCTGATGATACTCAAGTTCATTAATGCGACCGGGTATGGCTCTCAGAGTGACTCACTGAGAGCTCTCGACTTCGCGATTAAAAACGGTGCAGCATTCTCCTCTCATTCCTACGGGTGGTTTAATGAGAGTGACATTATGAAGACCGCATACAAGAACGCCGCTGCTGCTGGGCATTTGGCTTTTTTCGGCTGGAAACGAGGGGGCCAATTTGGAAAATGCGCCGGAGTATCCGTGCTCCTACGCTGAAGAAACGTCAATGGTCTGTGTGGCCGCCAGTACCTCCGATCCAACCAAGACTATCCGGCTCGCCTATTTCTCGAATGCTGGTTCTGTTACGAAGATTGCCGCACCCGGTAATGCTATTTATTCAACTATGCCAGACGGGCAGTATGGTTTTATGACTGGTTCATCGATGTCGACTCCTACGGTTGCCGGTGTCGCGGCTTTGCTGGGTACGCTCGGTCTAGATAGTCGAGATATAGTGGACACTATTATCAAGTCTCGGACCGAAGATTTACCGAATAATCTCGGGGTATCTGATATCGGGCTAATAAATGCCTACAAAGCAGTCCAAATAGCTCTGGGCTCGCCGGCTACACGCTATTGATGCTCCATCAGTCTGTGCGGCATAGAGCGTCACCTTCCTGTAAATGGATACAGACTTTCTCCTTGTACTTGCATACAAGGGTGTGAGCATAGGGTACATTCTGTACTATTGATCTTGAGCATCGAGCGCTACTAGTTCGTAAGTTCGTAGCCATCTTAGCTCTAGGGCCAAGTGTACGTTTGGGTCGCATCTTTCCAGCTAATGTCGGGTCGTGTTGACAGTGTCAACTTGACACAGGAGAACGACAGGAGGCACCGGGCATCAACATAGTGGCGAGTCGTGACAGGGTGTTCTCCTCAGAGACATTCATCGTTCCAACGATCATTGCTCCCCTTCGTATTTGCGGTCTCAATTGCTCACTGGGTATTGACGTACCTGTGTGACTGTAGCAGGTAGAGGGATTTGTAGAAAACAGTGCGTCTTATGTATTCGTTTCGACCGTAAGGCTAGATGGACATTACCGGTTGGGGACCGATATTCGATATTTGTAATCTCCTTACCACTCCTTCGTATCGGCCTTATGAGACCATTAAAATCGATTATGTCACTATTGAGCGTGTTGAGGTAGTGAGCTTTTGTTGTGTGGCTACGCGCCATATCATATGGCCCATATGACTCTTATTTACACTCCCACGGAATCTACTACAGGTCTCATCATGGCATTCCAAGAGTTTGTTATGTTATGAGAGACCCCCCAGTTGGTCCTCAGTCATAGAGCATCCTACTCCAAGAGTTCCTTAATGACCGAGTTTTCTCAGACCGATGTTGTTGATACCTTATACCCGTCGTATGCTCCGGGAGTTCGACCCCCGGAGTGGGCAGGATGTTCGTTCTTTACGTCCACTCCTGCTAGAGATGTCGTTGCTGCTCTACACCCGTCCTCTGACTATCAATTGTGAGCATGGGGTCATAACTCCTAACTCCCTGGTCCAGGGCCCCTGGACCAGGGGTACACTCGGTCTACGCCTACCTCTCCATTGCCAACTCCTATTGTTGAAGCAGACGAAGTTTGTCCGGCCGCACCCGATTCTGTCGGCGCAGCGGATGTACCTATCAGTTCTTCTGCAACTTTTGAATCAAAAGTTTTCGTAACGCGGTTGCTAGTGACGGCAGGCCCGGGAAAGTGAGTGTCCGGACAGTTCCCGTTTGAGAAGTGAATCGTGAGATAGAGAATGTTGACCCCAAAGCTACTTCACAGCGGAAATAGGGACAAGTCTCTCAAGGATTGAAAAATCCTCAGTTCTGGTAGTGAGAACGTGTACGAGGCACGGAGCCAGTTCGGGATAATTCGTATAAAGCCAATCAAGATGTTGACATTTCATTTCGAGGTTGACTCAATCGCGATATGAAATGTCAAGAGTTAGGGTTTTCCCCGTTGGTTTCCTGCATTCACTCTCTTCACGTGATTCGCACAGCCCACTTTCTTGCACAAGGGTAAGTTGAAGAATCCAGCCGTTCAGACTCATCGCAATGAGGGATATTTTTCCCAAAATGATTGCCCGATTGTCTCATTTATCGGTGCCTCCTGTCTTGTGGGTGTAGTGATCATTATATTGTGTGCAATGCGGCATTGCCAATGTCCATTCGATACTCCCTCCGCACGTGTGCATGCCCCAAATGTGCATGCCCCAAATGTGCATGCGTATAAGTCCGTTTCACTGTTCGGCAGCGCTATTCATCTCCTCTGACTATCAGACGGTATCAATTTCTAGCTTTGATAGTATCAAGGCGGATCTCCTCAAGAGCTATTCCTATGATTGTTGACCCGAATGCTCGAATTTCATCAATCATGTATCCCTCGAAAGTCCCGAGGGAAAGCGTATTCGCCCATGTTGCGTGGTGCCGCTACCGAGGTGAAGCGGATGCTTTCAAGCCTATCCCTCCCCAACATACTTGATGCTCATTCTTATGATGTCAATCGTCTTTGTAGTCTCCACTGCCTCCGCGGTTTGGTATCATGATCCGTCCTCTATTACTCCTCGCTACAATACTATGTGTTTCGGAAGCGATGTCGCCCAACAAGGGGGTACCTGATGCTGTTCAGCCGCACGTTGATGAGTCACCTGACGTAAGTTCAAGTATGGTTGAAGTGGCATTGCTTCTTGCGATCCTGGCTTTATCGATCAGCAATACTGCCAATCTCTCTGCGGGCCATCTAACTTGTGCAGAGACAAGGGCTCGTACTGCAAAGCATACGGCCCCCCTGGAGATGGCGTTGGTGTATGCCAAGGCTTGTGAGTTCACCCACCATAATTCCTGCTTTCAGCCTGCCAGCTTGTGATGCGCCTATTCGTGGCATTCTAGTTACTATCGCCCAGATAACAGTCTATGCTACTTCGGATTCTCCGATGATTGCCCTGAAAATCGCCCAGTCTTCTGCAGAGGAAATGGGACCACTACACCTGGGCCTACCACTACGACTTCACCTGTCAGCACAACTACAGCTGGGCCTTCCACTACGACTGCACCTGGCAACACCACTACAGCTGGGCCTTCCACTACGACTGCACCTGGAAACACCACTACACCTGGGCCTTCAACGACTACTCCAGCTCCCTCGGGTACTAGAACTCTTGAATGCCCGGCTGACTCAGAGTTCCTTCTTAGCTGCTCATCCTACTGGGCTGTACGTTGGGAGTGGGAACTTCTCTGGTACCGCTTTCAGCGTCAATGCTACATTCAGTGAGAATGACACGATTCTAGAAAAGATGTAAGGGGTTCACACTCGGAGGTCATCTGCTTTTCAGGAAACTGTAAAATAGTGGTACTCCACAGTAAGAAACTGCGGAATATCGTGAGTTATGTGAAGAGAAATTGCTCTCTTCGCAGGAGTATCAAGATCGCGACCAACCCTGTTCTCACCATCCCGCCTCTCCCCTACAAGATGAACGGCTCATCCATTGTCGTGACCAATTACACTGGTGTACCTGACGCTTTCAAGCCATTCCTGAAGCGTGAGCCGGACCATTATTAGTGTCTCGATCTGTCATGATCCTCTGTTCAGAGGCAAAGCTGACATATAATCATGCCGATGAGACTATAGCCTTCGTTATCCCTGGGCTCGTCAATGTTAAGCTGCGTCGACCGTAAAGCGACAGTGGTGACTTTAAGCGATGATCGGGGCTTCAAGCGCCGATGCTGCTCACTGAGCCATGCTCACCACTATTTCGTCATTTATTTCATTATCAGTCTCGGTCTTGCTCCTGTGCAGAGCCCACGAGTGACCGATGTGGCATTGGGAATATCTTATGTATTTATGCCCGCCGAATGAATTTGACGTAGTGTCGATGTGCTTACTTGAAGTATTTATCTGCTTCATCCTCATAGGTCGTCAAGCGAGCTAGACAATGAGGCTTTCAGCTCGCCTGATCATATCTTGAGGCCCAAGGTTCTTCGGCTCCAATTTTTCCGGAGGTCGTCGGTGGTACCAGTCGTCAAGTCGTTGTAGTCTACCAAAGATAGGTTCCCCTTTCACAGCTTTCGAAAGTGTTGTGTTCATGGTGATCTCCTGGTTCACTAGCACTATCGGAACTAACGACATACCAATATTATTCAAGTCAACCCCAAGTAGGCTATGCAAACCTTGATGAACCGCGAGACTTCGAAAGCCATGGCCATAGACGAAGCTCACAGTAACCGAGCATAACGAGAGTTGCTGTAGTGATTAACAAACAATCTCCCACTTCCAACTTCCTACTCCTATCCCGATTAGGACAGTCTCGGCTCAGTCACAATGCCACTCACAGTCACAGACTGTTCTGGATGATATCAGTCTCTTTTAGCACGTATGCTCAGAGTATTTGGTAGTTGCGCTGTTCGTACTCTTTACGTGCATAGCTAGTTCGTTACGCTATAGTCTCTATCGTATTAAGAAGTCTTTCTACCATCCTTCGCTTGTGGTGTTCGTCCCTGTGGCCGCCAGCTTCTACAACATCTGGTACTGGAACCGAGAATCGAACATCATGTCTACTGAAGGTGAAGATGATCACAGGAAGTTGTCCTCGTTGTGTCCGCGCTTCTCTGGAGAAGGTGATGTTTCCTATGATGTTAACACTGGCATTGAACTTTTCTTAAAGAAGTTCGATACCTTTCTGCAACTGAGAGGCCTTATTCGTCCAGGAGTCGATGCTACCCCTGCTGAGCGGGAGAGGTTTGGAGCCAAGGCAGCGGGTATTCTCAAGTCAGCCCTCAAGGGTAGGGCAGCAGTCGTGGCGTACTCACTCCCCCAAGAAAAACAGGACAACTTTGACCTTCTCGTGGCCGAGTTGGGATTGGCCATCGGCTTGGATAGTCTCACGGCGTGGGCGGCGTTCTGCTCGAGAAGAATGGGAGAAACGGGACCTATTGATGGTTATGTTGCTAACCTTCGGGTACTATTGGACATAAGTCACCCTCGTCTAGGACAAGGGGCTAAGAGCGAGATTCTACGCAGTCAGTTCGTCTGGGGTCTCCCTCAAGGAACTGCCAAAGCTTTAGTCCTGGCTAAGTATGAGGACGGTACTGTGCCGTTGGAATCCCTCGTTATTCTTGCCAAGGACCATCTCAAAGCTGCGCGCTTCGAGGGGTCGAAGAGCATCGAGATAGCCGCTGCAGCTATGCATATGCGTGCAGACCAAGGCAAGGGCAAGAGAGGGTGGCATAGGTCTCCTGGCAATGGCAAAGGTATGGCAAGGGAGGCGGACTATACGGGTAAGGGTCAAGGAGGCAAGGCGGAAGTACGTTGTTGGGGATGTAATGAAAAAGGTCATGTTCGGCGAGATTGTCCCCGGCGGTCAAACGGACCAAGGGCCCACGAGCAGTAACGGATGCTGTCGTGGATTCTAGCCCGGTTCCATCCGGCTTAGCTGCTGCTTGTGCCAACATTGACTGCTCACGTTTACCAATTCTGGATTTTGGTCTACAATCCCCTACATCTGCTACTATCCATTCTTTGTCTGGTCTATGCGATCCTTGTTGTGCAACCACTCTTATTACCAGTAAAGTTGCCCAGTCCCTTAGATTACCTATCTCCTCGTCACCTAATACGACTTTGATTACTTTGGGTAATAGCCCTATTGAATGTGAAGGGTGCTGTGACATTTGTATAACAATTCGGTCTAATTCTTGGCAATTGAATTGTCTGGTAGTATCTTTGCTACCTAACAATCTTCAGCTCGTGGTGGGCGCTGACTTCTGGCGGAATCTACCTTATGATAATCATAATATGATTTGGTATTTCACTGGTCGAAGTCCGGTCATGTAGAGGCTCAGCTTGGTGCTGCTGCAATTCCCCTGAAGCCGATTCGATCATACTGTTTGGAATCGCGCGGGGTTAAGGAGTATTTAGACGGCGAGGAAAATACGTATACAGTTCTTGAAGCACCAGACTGTACAGCTATACGAAGACCTATACGTAACGGTTCCTCAATTTCGTATGAATGGGAAGTTGCGTGGCGTTGGCTCAACAATGAGGCGCCTACGTCTATATCCTGTCCCGAGGAGTATTCCCTTCCATCCCTAACTCCTGACCAACTTTCCTTACTCCACCAGGAGATTGATGCATGGATAGCAGATGGTTGGCTTCTGGAAGTTCCTCCAGACTCTGGAGTCCAGAGCAGGAGTATAAAATTTGATGCTGTCTACCTATTGTACCTGCAATTAATGAGCTGAAAACTACTCCAGTCCGACCCACACTCAGTGTTGCCTATCTCAATTCTTATTGTATTCAAGCTAGCGATCCTCTCGCTGCCGACTGTGGGCGAGAGCTACGACGCTGGCACCATTATCCTCAAGCCCAAGTACTCGACGCTCGGCGAGCATACCCGTCATTGAGGATCCGTGATGACCTCAGTTGGTACCAGTGCTTGAAGTATAAGGGCCGTTGTTATAGGCTTGTCCGCTTAGGGTTCGGAGCGTCTTGTGCTCCGCGATTACTGAAAAATGTATTAGATTTTATTCTCCAAAACTACCCTTCTACTCTCCGATACTTCGATGATATTTTGGTGACTCGCTTAAATACTCAGTCGGTTGAAGATTTCAAGAAGGTGGTGACTGCTGTACGAGACGTCCTATCTCAGAACGGCTTACGAACAAAAGAGCCTGTGGATTTGATAGGATCTGAACTTTTGGGGTTGGCAATTTACCTAGATGGTAATGGTGTTCTACGTTGGAAGCGGCGTCGTCCACTAGAAGCTCTTGTTGAATCTATTGAGTCCCGTGTTAGTGAGTCACCGACATTACCCGCACGAGAGGTTGCTTCATGGCTTGGCGAATTTGTCGCACATGTACCTAGTGCTGGGTACTTACGTGTCTGTGTTGCTTTTGGTCGTCGTCTCCTGAACCACTCATGTGGTAAGGATCGATCAGCTTGGTCACGACCTATATCTGAAGATGTACGAGACGACATCAAGAATTTATGTCGTGCTATTCGGCAACATGGTGATCCTGCTTCCGGTCGGTGGCTCTTACCTGATCGTGAAGAGAAGATCAAATGTTGGGTAGATGCAAGCGAACTGGCGGAGGCAGTCGTTCTCACCGATCAAGCAGATTCGGTCATCGCTGATGGTTCGTGGCTTGCTCCTACTAGTGATGTTACTAACTCCGGTAAACCATCTACACATATAAATGTGCGAGAGCTGGAGGTTATCATCCGAGGTATCAAACACATTATTTTATATGGGTTTAAAAGAGCTACTATTATAAGTGATTCCCGTAGTGCAATTTCTTGGATTTCTAAGACTTCAAGTCATCAGAAAGTTGCAGCCAAAGGGATGTATAATTTCCTCATCGATCGACGTCTCTCTGTTATTCGTGCGTTGAAACGTGAGTATGATCTTACTCTTGATGTGCAGTGGATCTGTTCAGAGAAGAATCTATCAGATTCTCTAACAAGGCTACCGAAGTCCCTGACCGCTAAGCTCCCATTAGGTGCAGCTGTCTTTGTAAACAGCTGGGGGAACGAGGGTGGTCAGTCCCGATGGTGGCCTAGTCATGCAGAGTTGCTCGAAGCGCAAGCTGCTGAGAACATCGATTGCGATGCTCCTAAGTTTGATGTTTATCAACTTTGCTCGCTCATTGGTCCACTCCCTCTATTCAATTCTACAAAATACTCAACACTGCGGACGACCTGTTATCTGCTATCATTCAGTCATTTAGTTAGATGGGAGTAGTGGGTAGTGGAGTGAAAGCATCGCACGTTGCGACAGAAATCGAGTGGGACCCGAAAGTCCCAACCGCGAAATTCTGCGAATAATCATTCCCAAAATTGCAACAGTGGATGTTTCGCTCCGCTCGAGTAGTGGTAGCGAGGTTACATGAATATCTAACCAGCCACAGTGAGTCAAGTCGATACTCTCTGGCTGACGACCCTCGCTTGACTACTCGTGCCTCCCCAATGCACTACTCACTACTCCAAACGCACTCCTACTGATTCTACTAGATGACACAACTACTGCCTTTCTTTCTCGAGTAAAGCATAGGATCAAATAACTAACTACATCACTTGTCTCCCATAATCATTTTTGCGTGCTTTCTCGACCGGATTTCCATAGCTTGAGCGGTGTAGCTCAGCTAGGCGTCACTCTTCCATTTACCCGCCGCTTGCACCTCTTTTTCTGGAACGTCACACAACTTGAGAAGAGTACTGCCAGTTCGACGCAGGCCATGCCCAGTAACATTCTGTATTGACCAACGATCGCCCATACCTGGGAACTGTGAGTCGACCAAGGCCCTCAACTTTCTAGCATAGCGGTTCTTCTGTATTTTTGGGAACAGACGGAAGCGATTATTCTTCAAAGCAATCTTCCGACGGGCTATCTCATGAGCTGCACACCACTTCACCCCACATGCGTCCTGCTGTTTCCCTTGCATCTCCCAGTGATCGTCACAATCGATCTCCTTATAAGTTGGACCATCCTCAGTCTTGGGGTTCATCAACTTAATTTTGAGACGGAGTTTCCCCGGAGTCTCTATTAGCTCGATATCGTTACCATTCAATCCGTGGGTTCCATCTAGTCTACAGACTGTGGCCACCGTAAAAAGAGTGAGAGTCTTGATTTGCTCATTGTCGGAGCCTAGAACTGTTGGCATTCGTATCAACGAGTCAATCAGCTCGTCGTCCATCACCGGAGCTTGCTTTCTCTTCCTCCCCTGACCCTCACGTATCCTTTTCACAGCATCGAGCGCACGTTTGACGTGCTGACGATCGGTTTCTGTTAGCTTAGCTTCACCGCGAATTTGGCTGAAAGTCTGGACTCCCGAAACATACTTGCATATGGTTTCATAAGTCAGCTGGGGATCGTCGAACGACAGTAAAGCCCGGATGAAAGTCTGCAACCTCTCACCGTTCATTGGACGCCCACAAATCTCTTCCTAGTTCTTATTAGGCGTCTCGTACTGCTTCCGGGTTGACTCCCGGATGGATTCCGCGCGCAGGGCTTTGTTTAACTCCTTCATTCTCTCCGAGCCTTCAGCTGGTTGCTGCGTTGCGAACACCTTTAGGCAGGGTGTGCCGTTTCCATTTTGAGCATTTTTTCTTCCCGGAAATTTCCGGAAATTTCCGGCGGAAATATAAAATGTGGAAATTTCCGGAAATATATATGCACCGAACAGGAAGATCTCATTTCTTCGCGTAAGCGAAGAAAAATCGACGATATTCTTGTTCTTTCCACCCATTTTTCACGCAATCCACTGTCTTTCGTAGTATAGAATATATAACTCCTTTTTGTAGGCTTAGACGGAGATCCACGTCAAGTATACGCGATTCTACTCACGTTTCGCCGCCGGATAGCCACACTTCTTTGAGAATAAAAAGGTATAGAAATGCGGTCACTTTCAATGTTTCACTCGTACACTTTGACCAGGGACTTCGGTACCAATGAAATTTTTTTAATCGATTCAGCGACCACAGAAATCCCAATTGACACAGATTGTGTCACACAATTTCACGGCATTTTTGCGGCCGCCTGTTCGCCATCAAATTTGTACTCAAAATAACTTTTTCTACAAGGCCTCTTTTGCAACGAAATGCAACTATCACCAAACTTAGTCTCAGGAGAAGTTCGTCACTGACGAATCGTCACTTGTGTCATGCCATCTCAAATACGCAACGCAACGCAACGCAATGCTTATTGCCGGGCTTTACGAGCTAGCAGCCCATCGCCCTCAAACGTACAATTGCAGGCTCAGAAGCACCCGCAGAGACAGTGAGGCTATAACCCCGTCGACATCAGAGATATGTGGCTACTACTACAACGAGAGAGAGAGGTAAATACTGCAAAGAGCGGGGCCAGATATAATACCTAAAATAGAAAAAAGGGCTTCAAATGATAGGGAAAAAATACTACTGTAAAGAGGACGATATAGACCCCGGGCAGTTCTAACATATGCAGAGGTGATGACATCGCACGATATATGCTACGAGAAGCACAGGGAGGGTAACGAACCACCAGAACAGGGTTTACACGGCAGACAGAAGACAGCTGCGGTTGGGTAGGGGAAGTAAGTCAAGTCGACGACGGTACTACAGACGCTCCTCTTGCTCTTCGGCACTGGGCAGAATGCACCGGGAATCATGAAGGTGAACATTGACAGTAAGATAGTCGAGAGCGAGAAGGCATCGCGATGGTTACCAAATCATACAGTAGACCATGGTAGACCATGCTCATGCAAAACCAACTGAAGTAGTATTCGAAAAGGATAATAGCCCACTGCCACTGGTGCTGCACGTGGTGTTGACGTCCGGCAGAAACATGCCTTCGAGGCCACTGAGCGAATTGAGAGCCTGAATTCGAGGCCAAAAACGAAGATCTTGGAATTTTAAAGTTGAAAACGAGTCTTACACTCGGGCGTCTGAGAATCAGAAACCCGTTATCTGATCAACCCAAGGAAACTTTCAATAGCCCAACACTGGAACTCTTGGAAACAATCCTCAAACTGTCGACGAGTGAATATATTATAGAAGTTCTATAATAGAACTGTGAACGATTCAGCTTAACGGCTACACATCGTCAGTGACGATGTGACATCGACGATTGGCTAAGCCAATCAGAGTGGTCAGCAGTTCAACAACGTTTTGCTAATATTGTAGTCTGCGATGGCAAAAGCTTCGTAGTCAAGTGAGCGTTGTATTCTCCTTTATTTCTAGTCTATCCCCATGTTATTCTCATAGTAGAGAGACACTCTCCATCGGCGAAGTATCTTCACGCAGGAACGCTATGCACATGCGTGCTGCGCTAAGTTCATTGATCATCGGTTGGTCCAACTTCTGTCTTCTTCGTCCCGACTTCCCCATGCCTCCTGCGCGTCGTGTTCCCGGGAAGTCCTCTAACTTGAACTCCAACTCACAGGGCTCTAACAGCGCCAACAGTTCACAAGCTAGCCAGTTACTTGAGAGACAACCCGATCCTAGTCATCTCAGGTCCGGGACACTGTCCCGGGAACAGTCACTGGATGCCCACCGTCAAATGGGGAGCTGAGTTGAGGGATCCAGTTCAGCTCTCGTAGATGCTCAAGATCGCATTTCAGGGGTCGACTTAGTTGCAGTTGATCCCTCGTACTGGCTGAGTATCATGCGAGAGTCTCTCTTCATTTCAGTGCCCGAAGTGATGAGACCTCCTCACCAAGGAAGGCGCCATCCGTTGTCCCTGATGTTTTCTCACTCTGGCGTACCCGTGCATGCGTGCTTCATGTTAGGGTCGATGGGTCCGGGTTTTCGACAGAGCAGGATTCTTGCAAGCAACCGTAATCCAAGCTCCATGAGACTCCATGATCGATCTCATAACTGCCTGCCAAGCAGTGCTTGGTCACTAGCAGTGATGTTGATCGATCGATCCAGCAGTTACAAGCAGACGAATTGT
>NW_003199476.1:0-1929 GCF_000006405.1 Perkinsus marinus ATCC 50983
GTTCGTGCGTGCAGTCCTGTGTACGTGCGTGCCCCGCAATTGATGGTGTTTTTCCTGAGCCATTATATTAAATGACATTGATACGCTCAATCTCAGTTTCACAACCGTAAACTTGTCTACTCGTTGTTAATATGGCGACACCTGAGGAGCTCGCTGAGCTCTCTGAAGCCCGTAGAGAGTTGGCCGCTACGCGCCGTTCCCTCCGGGATACTCGCGAGGCTCTCAACAACATCATCTCCGACGAGAAGGATGATACTCAGCAGCTTATGAGCGACCTCGCGTCCAAGGAGGCCAGTAATCTTTCTAAGATAGGTAGCCTCGAGGCCCGTATTGCTGAACTTGAGGCCCTGGCTGACCGATCCGTCAGCGAGATATCACGGAAGGAAGGTTTCAGTCGACTCTCTCCACGGTCCGAGGAGGAGGAGCATGAGGTGTATACCACTCCGAAGTCACGCTCCTCACGATGCCCGGCAGCGACAGTGACTAAGTTATGTCTGCCTCAACTCTGTGAAGCAACAGATCTCCAATCGCACTATCATGCTATTGAACACACCTTCGTTGAAGCAGGAGCCGCTGAGTATCACCAGCAAGGACATTTGCTAGTGCACGAGGAGGTCAAAGTATCTGTCATGACCAAATTCCTTTCCTCTCTGAGTAATGTCCGACCGGTCCATAAGAAGGCCACTGTAGCGTCACGTACCCACTCACAGGATTGGAATTTGGTCCGCAATGTCCTTCTGACGAGGTATTGCCGCAGATCAGTGTTGAAGGAGACCTACGAGGAGAAGTTACGCAATCTCACATTTACAGGGGTTAAGCAGATCGAGGATTTCCTGGAGTCCGCCGCCGATATCTACCATCTATTCACAGATGTCTACCCGAACGACGTGTCGGAGCGACGTTCATTGACAAGACAAGTTCTGGCGAAGTTCCCACAGCATATCATTGAGAAGGTTATGGAGAGAATTTGCCAGCTGTCGGGGTTAGCCTCTGTCGATGAGGACTGGGAGACGGCGGTGCCATTCGATGAGGCATCAGACGGAGTGCGAAGTGTTTGTGAGGCAATCCGATGGGTATGCCGAACAAAGGACCAAGCCTCAATAATGAAACCGACGAAAGGGGTCGATAGTGTTCACGCCGCCATGTACGACGACACCTGCGAAGAGAGTTTATCCTCGAAGCCGGCAAGCAAACAGGATTCTGCTGCCTCAGTGGATAAGGTTAACTCCGGATCGGGATCTCGCTCAGTAACCCCCAAGCAGTGGTGTGAACGATATAAGCCTGACCAATTGATCAAGGTCATTGGACTGTGGGGTGACGATCTGCAGAAGGCCATTCCTGAAATGGAGAGCAACTTCCCTTTGAAGGGAAAAGGACGTCGTAATCCGTTCTTCCGAATAGTTGCTCTCAAGGCTGGCACTGATAGGGATGCCGTTATCTCTCGACTGACGAAGAACAGCATCCGTTCTGACCGGTTTGCCCCTTTCTCATGAGTCCTGAGCAGGACTTGAAACTGCTTCCTATCACTCGTGATAGGGCTTCGGTACCATCTGCTTACTGGTTATGTTGTCGTCTTGCTACTACCCCCACTTGTATGAGTTGGATAGATGCCCGGTTATTATTAGACACCGGGGCTGGTCTTGATTTTTTATTGTACGATGACTCTTTCCCTTTAAAATCATTCCCAATTGAGACGTGTAGTTTCCAAGTGAAGCTTGCTGACTCGTCCAGTCGAAAAGTGAGTCGCAAAGTGAAGTTCCCAATGCAGCTCCGGGAACAGCAGGGATGGGGAACTACTCGTGACAGATATTTGTACCTGCTACCTCAAGTATCACGGGGCCCCTTATCTGATTGCCCAGTGATTATCGCGGGTCGAGTCTTTTTGCGTGATATAAAATATCGATTGACTCAGGCGAGAGCCGAGTGACG
>NW_003212063.1:0-1715 GCF_000006405.1 Perkinsus marinus ATCC 50983
GGTGCAGTCATTATTGAGCTCTGCCTCGCATAGAAATCCGACACTTTAGGGTATTATGGTGAGAGACACCAGCGAGAAGTCAGCCTTCTCAAGCTACAGTACCCCAACGGCCCACGAGACTTGGATGCTCTCAGAGCCACTCAAACCAGTTGGGGTCTTCGGAGAAAAGCCGAGGTCCAGCGGCAGACAGAAAACAACATGCCACGAGGTCCGCTCTATCATCGTCGTTTCTATGCGACTATGGCTTACAACGATAGGCTCTCCTCCTTCGGTCGAGCTACCGAGCAGACCATCTAAGAATCGAATGTCGAGGCTTAGACCGAACGCCCCTGAACCTCCCAAGAAAAAGAGTCCTGAGAGGCAGCAACCTGCGTACAACAGAGTGCAGCAAGACTAGTAAGACAGCAAAACTTTCTAACCGAAGAGTTCTGCTTGATCAGTTTCCACACCTATGATTACAATACTTCGTCTTCCCACTCCCAAGCGAATGCTAATGGCACCGCTGCCGAGCTCGTCAGATTGATATCCAGTGTTCTACCCAGCGACGGCACTCTTGTCAAACTGTGCGATGTCATCAACGACCATAGCGGGATCCTTTCCGCTCTCAAGTAGGGCGTGGATTATGAACAAATTATCATCATTATCTTTTTCTTCAGTTTGGAGGACCATCCAAGGAGACCGCTCGTGGTAGTTTCACTCGTCCGCTCTACATTGATGGTCTTTGGGAAAGCCCATTTTGTATTCTGCGGATCCGGGCTTGATACTGAGATAGCTATAAGATGTTGATGTTTTAGACTTGTCCATTAGAACGTGTAACTTGAACTTTCGACCTTCCTCTAATATGTTGATTTTTGTTCCAGTGAGCGCGTGTGTGAGTTCCGCGTGACGCGAGCCGCGTCCAACGCTTGTACAACCGGCCTAGTCAGACCAGCACCGATGTAATTTATTCCGAGAAGGACGAGGTTAGGTGAGTTCAAGAAGCAAAAGGATAGCGCTCAGACAGAGGGGATGGCAAACCTGTGATACTTTCTTCCCTTCCAGTCAGCGGCTTGATCGAGCCAACCCATCCTGGAGTTGGATGAAGATGTTGTAAGAATGGTTGATCTTTTCTATTCTTCCCTCCTCTGGAAACTATTATAGTTCCTATTACAGAGTTATTCTCCATAACGCAAGGGCGCTACAGTCACTCGAGAGTGTGAAAAAGCGACGATGGGAAGTACAGTTAAGTATCAGTCCAGTGAGACTGATGAAATCCAGACACGCAGCAGCGTGGCGGCTCCCGGCAAACCTAGAGCCATGCCTCCTACTACATGAAGTACTCGGAATAACAACGCATCCCCTACGAGCGTCCTTTCAGTCTCGCACTCAGCTCAAGTCATCTACTTCGAGAAGAAAAGCGCTAGAATCTACCCAAGCAGTTATGAAAAGTTATGTTCATGCTATCTCTACTCTCCCTACGTCAGCACCCCGGTCGAACGTACATACGTATCGCATTTTTCCCTCACGATGAGCTTCCGAGATTTGCCATTCCACACGACCACGGCATGACCATTGTTCTTCACTATTTCGAGCAGGACTCCGATGAGCTCGCTTAACTCAGTAAATTTTCGGTCCCAAGTTCCCATGTCCACATCATTTCCAGCCACCTCCTCAATACTGAGTTCCGTGATGGTAATGAATTTCCTAATGATACTTCTTTGATTACTAATGATATT
>NW_003211128.1:0-977 GCF_000006405.1 Perkinsus marinus ATCC 50983
TCTACTATTTCTATCACGAAAAAAAACACAGTCAAGGAGGCCAACATACTTAAATTCATTTTCACATGAACACTCTACACCGAAGACCAAGCGAATACACAATCCCTCGTCAACATCTCCATGATGTACCAGCTCAAGAGATATACTTCTATGTTTTCTTTCGATAGTCTCCTTCACTGTGATTCATTCTTTATAATCTCTTGCTCCGGAGTTTCGGTCGACTCTGCTAATCTGATACAGGACAGCAGGCCTGCAAGGACCGCTTGGGACGGATTCGAAAGAGCCGTGGCAGCTCCGACTCAAGTTTTGTGACGCCAAGACTGTTGCAGCCTGCAACTTGCAGGGTTCTGAATAACGGTTATTCAATAACCCTAATAGAGCCAGAATAGAGCCTAATAGAGAAGAATATACAGCTCAACGTGGGGACCACCGTGGTCCGACCACGAGTTGCGCCGCAACTCGTGGTCCCCATCACGTACCGCAACTGTTGCGGTACGGCTCGCATCGCTGAAGATGGCGGACTACAAATTCTTACGAATCACCAGTACTCAACCACGGCCAAATCAAACATGGTGACGTCCTCATTTCCCACAGAACTTTTTCCTCGCAAACGAATCGTCTGTGAAGTCGGCGACGAGTCATCTGAGATGATGTCTCGTATACGATAGTATTATCCTCCTCTTCGGATAAATTAGAACTTATGTTTCCCTTTATCCTGTTGAGCGATGCTCGGGGTAGATTGAGTCCGGAATAACATAATGTTATTCCGCCGGAATAATTCCGGACTCAACTTATTCCGCTTGTGCTTCCCGAGACTGTTTGCCTCCTGTCTGCGTCGCTCTTCGGCATTCTGGTGTCACCTTGTGGGTCACCGACTCGCCAGTCACCTTCCTTCACGTTACCCGGCAGGTCTGAGCCATCAGCCAAAGTCTGTGACTTATACAGTCAACGATCCTATTTTTTGATATTGACTCGCA
>NW_003215678.1:0-1074 GCF_000006405.1 Perkinsus marinus ATCC 50983
TGGCTTTCGGTTGTTCAGTTGATCTCAAGCTGAGCAGTACCAGCTCATTCGGATCGGCATATAAACTAGGCCTAGCAGTGCCAGAGCTACGACGTAGCGAGTACGCCTTCTCTCTCGCTTTCCATATTCTTTCGGGTGAAATCTCAGTCACTGTTGGCCTGTCGGAAGAAAAGAATACACATGATGGATCTGCCTGCGACTCGCCTGTATCGCCGAGAACGGAAGGAACTCTCACGCCGTATCTGAGTGGAAGAAGAACTCCTTACTAACGCCGCAAGGTAGAACTAGTAGGAGTTCAGCAGAAAGCAGCATCATCGAGTGAGTGTTGAGTAGCCCGACTAACCTGTAAATTCTCAGCACGAGGCCTGTCCGGGACTAAGGGTTTGCCCCCCGCGCTCAGATCTCCACGAGCAATAAGATACTCGGCCCTTGACAGGAGGGCAATGCTTTTGGAGATGATCCAACAGGGAAAGACTCACTGAGACAGCTCCTGCATGGGCTCTCGACACTCAGCGAGCTTCGCCCGCAGCTCGCTATGGCGCTTAGCTTCCCGTATCGCCTCGAACATACCCTCTACGCGTCTTTTCCATCGAATATAGCGTAGCTCCTATCACACATGGTGATCACAGAACAGGACAATCCGTATCACACTCACCCGCTCTCGGTCAGTCTCTTCCGGTTCCGATTCCGCACGTGAACTGTCGGCATTATTTTCCTCTTGCCTAGGCCGACGTGATGTGGAACCTCTAGATACCTGCCAGCCGCAATGCGTTTGGCTCAGAAAATTGGGGACACCTTTTGCCCAGGAGTTACAAACGTTTGGACTCACCTCCTTGAGAATAGAGGAACCTGCGCTGCTCTTTCTCAAGACATCAAGGAATTCCCTGTCCTCGCTGAGGGCCGCCGGGAACTGTTTAGCCTCCGCTAGCATCGATGTCAGCGCTTCTTCCAATGAAGCCCTGGCAGCATCCTGAGATTGATCAGAGTTAAACACATTCCCACCAGTGGCGTGAGCAGCTCACCTGAAAACTCCCGCTTCCTCTAGTTCGACGACGTGTTTCTGAGGATGACGAC
>NW_003212386.1:0-1345 GCF_000006405.1 Perkinsus marinus ATCC 50983
GTCTCGGCGGACTTATGTAGCTCTAGGCGCCTGGTTGGTGATATTCTGACGCTCCGAAGAGACGGTCGCTGGCTCAGGACCACCAGTACTTCATAGAGCTTATCCAATTTGGGCCGTATTTCGGGAATCCAACCTGTACACCAGTTTATGCGGCCAACAAGCGTCTCCAGCGTTGCTCGCGGTATACATAGCTGATGGGATAGCAACACAGCGATTATCTTATCTCTTTTGGTCACCGGCACGCTGAGTTCGATATCGTTATTCTCCCCGATATCCACCCGATAGCCAAGTATCCTTCCATCACTCCTCAAAGCGTGGGTTTTCGTCAGCTCAATAGGTATTCCAAGTGCTGTCACCAGGAGCAGGCTGAATACCAGACAGAACCTCGCCTTGCTTGTGGCCATCGTATAGTCATCCACATATACGATCGCTCGAAATATTGTAGTAACAATCTCCGGGGCAACCATTCGCAATGCACAGTCCAATAGGCTTTTTACACAGCGTAGGCTCGCCTCCCGAAAACGCTCGGGGATGTTACGAGGCCGAAAGGCAGGCAATTGTGCTTGAAGGCTTTGCTGGGGTCCCGAGGGTCCGGAAAGCATAGGAATCCGCGTTCGCTCGATTCCACACTAATCAATCTGAACGTTGATACTATATCTCATTCTAACAACCAAACTTGGCTATCCTTATCTCCAATACTAGGGGTTGGTCGCGGGACATTAGCCAATAGATCGTGAACATCCCGGAACCTAGGAAGACAGCGGGTAACCCGCTGCGGGTTGTTTTCAGGCCACGAACAGTACCGTCTTCGCCTTTGCTTTCGAGTAGAGCTCCAGTACGTACGGTAATATTGATACCACTCCTCCTGAAGTCGTCCAATTGTCGGATGGCTTTAAATTCCTTCCCGTTTTTCCACATCATATGAACTTTCGACGACGCCTTGCAGTCTGGACTCGTCGGATTAATCTCTGATAACCGGCCTAGCCGAAGCTCCTTCGCTATGAGCTCTTCGAACAGCCTATACATATCTGAAGGAATGCTGCCCTGCGGCCAGTCGCGTAGCCTCAGCTCCTCGAGTTTTTCGCCAGGCCACCGCACGAAGGACGGCTCATCCTTCTTTGGTTTGCCAAACTTGTCAGCGTCGATTGCTGGTCATTCCGCATTTACTCGAACCGGGATCAAGATGCCAATTGGTGCTCCCTCAGCTACCATCCGGCAGATATCCGCGTCTTCACCGGGCACTCCGTCGTTGCTCCTTTACCAGGGGCCATACTGAGGCAGAGTTCTTCTAGCAGTCTAGCGCGTAGAGGGGACGGGGGGGGGGCGGCCAGCTCTCCCAGCTCCG
>NW_003206369.1:0-1435 GCF_000006405.1 Perkinsus marinus ATCC 50983
CGGTGGTCCGGGCACCGACATCCACATCGTCGAGTTATGGATGATATCGCGTTGGTAGCGTCTACAACAACACCAGCACCACCTCAATCGTGTTATCGAGCCGGTTGAGGTCAAGCACGATGCTACCAGTGGTGAATAGATCGTCTATGTCAGCAGAGGCCCCGAGAGGTTGCTGGCTATCCTCAGCCTTCCATACTTCAATCTCCGTTATACGATATTGTGTCGATTGAGGGTCTAGGTTCTCGTACATCCTCATACGAATGTGCCGAGCTGGTCGGAAGAACAACACCTTCAGAGAGCCTCAATGAGGAAATCTCTCAAGGCCACTGTAGCTACCTCATTCACAGCGTTCGTGTTGTCGCTATATGCCATCAGTTGAGTGTACTGTCCGCTGAGGTCCTCCAGCTCAACAACAAACCGCTTGCATATAGTTGTAGAGTTCCAACTGACAAGGACCCCATCCTCAACACTGTCAGTGTAACCACTTCACAAAGTTTATATACGAGGACTCCTAGGGGACAATCTCAGGGGTGTACTCACGAAATTCGTATCTTCCCCAACGGTGTTTCAGTCGCGATCGAGCTGGACACTTGAACTGCTATCCATGTTTCGGATGGCCCAATATCGACCGAGAACTCACTAAGGTGGAGAAGCTGAGATGTCTACTGCCCTACTGATCGCTACGTTGCGCTGAGACCGTCAAAGGCGTATTGGGGATGCTCGGTGTAATTGGATGCGTTGAAAGAACTGAGGCAACAGCCAGTGGAGCACGTACTGGTGGTACACTGGGTAGCAGGAGTGTATACCGTGAGGCTACGTAGAGCTGAGAAAGAGGAGGCTCACGCTGAACCCAGTTTGGTGCAACATGAGCACCTGTTAAAGGTACACCCTGGTAGCTGTTGGCAGCATCGATCGTCACGCGGAATTTGTCGCTGTCGAACCCTCGCCGTAGATAGGTGGTCTGCTGTGTGCTATTGATGGCCAGGCCGGATGAGGACTCCTGGCAACCATGAAGACTATTCTGGTCCCCACTGTGATCGAACATAGAGCTCACCGTCCAGTTCCAGACAGCTCGTGTCAGGTCCCAATACGCGATGGTGTAGTCCCTAGGTAGGGCCAACCATGTGAATATTATCCCTGAGACCTCCACGGAGGACCCAGCAGCAGCCATCTCGAAGGTAGCGGACGGTGAGCCCTCCGATCCAGGGTTCGGGATCCAGAAGGTCTAAAGGAGTCCATCCTGTAGCCCACGTTAGATGCACCACGAACAACACCATGAAGATGAAAGACCTCACTGAATTTAGACCGTCCAGAGCCTTCTCAGGACTGTAGTCCCCAGCATCAGCCTGGGTATCGGACCAGATGGTCTTCCCCAACTGGAGCTGTGGCGATGAGTGACATCTACGGTATATATACTGTACAATTTGGGCTGCGA
>NW_003204605.1:0-2823 GCF_000006405.1 Perkinsus marinus ATCC 50983
TTAGCTCTTCTTTGCATGTTGATAAAACCCATCATATCGTTCAAGTTCATCACCATAGTTAAGTGCAAGCCTCAATATTTGCTCCGATTCTACGGGTACCAACCGTAATAGTTTTGACGATTCTTCACTCCTTTGTGCGTGTGAGTATGGGATATCGTCATCAGATCCCCAGGACCGTGTGGACTCAGATAGATCTTCACTGGGCGCTGTGTCAAACATTACTGAGTCTGTTGATCTTCTGAGTCTGTTTGGCCCACCGTTGGTCCATGTACTGAATCTGAAACTGATTGTGTAGACTATGGTTCTTCAGGGCCACTACCGGAAATCGTATTATTCGGATCTCCCGGTAATCATAATGTACAACTCATTATCGACTATGAAGCTTGTTTCTCATAGAACAAAACCAGTTACCAAGATCGCTAATGGGGAACACGTCCAAGTGTCAGAGGTGCTCTGTGGACAGTTTGCTCTCAAGGACTCAAATGAGGAAGTTGTATCTCATTCAGTCATGTGAGATTTGTATTCTATTTACCAATAGCAGTGTAAGCAACTCACATTTATCTTCCATCCTCTTGGGGCGTGATCTGCAACGCCTTCCACCTTGCTATAGATGGTGTCGGAAGTGATATTCTTGTCAGGCATCTGTATATTGCTGATGGCAGCAATATCTTATGTCTGATGCTATCTATATCTGATGCTCAGATGTCACATACAGAACCAACCATATGTTCTCACCTCAACGATTATCTGCGAAGCATCGAGCCCACGCCATTACACGACCTTTGATCCAACCACCAGCAGACTCGTTCGTCAACCGACCATGTCCGTCTAGTGCTGTCCGTCATCTACTGCGGGTCTAATCTCTGCGTTCCAAGAGCTTATGATGTTATGGAGGACTCCTCTGCCGGTCCTCAGTGATAGAGCATCCTATTTCGAGTGTACCCTATGGAAGCAATTTCTCAAGAGCTACAACATTTTCTCTTGGTTCAACGCTGCCGTTTCTCCATCGGAAGGGTATTATTATGCTCAGAGATACCGCCTCAGCCCCTACAGTTCGAGTTAGCCCAATGTAAATCTTTACCTCTGGATCATAAGATATATTTACGATTACTGAAGGGGCCTTACCCCACAGCGCGGACTCAAAGCGGAAGAGAACCTGTGTCGAATGTTGTGCTCGATGAGGAATGCTCCAAAGAAAGCGTCCACGTAGGACGACTCTCGGTTGTTGTAGACCGTGCCTGGCTGGCCATTCGGCGCAGGCCATTCTGACAGATCCGAGTAGTAAGGTAGTCAACGGTGCTATTGCAGGAGCTATAGTTCCTTGGGGAGGGAGCTGAACCATTACTGCCTGCATTCAGCCAGCCATTACTTCTTAGAACAAGATAGCTCTCGAGATCATTTCTACTCCTGGGAGCGGTATTGGGATGATAACTCGTGGAAACGGGATTGATCATGGTGTACAACTGGAAGCGGTAGCGAAGTTGGAGGGCTAAGTAATTACGCTAAGCAGATAGCAGGTGATCATGAAGAACTTCTTCGAGGTCCTCATGAAGACTCATTCGTCTACATGTAACTCTCTCTGTAAGCTTCTTACCTGAGCCTTTGGATCTTCTTTCTCTCCAACAAATTCATCCTTGTATATCAGAACCTCGGGAGATAGTCTACTTCGTGATTTTGCCCTTATGCCGTCGATACTGCCCAACTCCCCGAGAACTGTCGTCATGTCCACTTGATTCAGAGGAGCTCTCACAATAATATCGTCCATGATTACATAGCTTTCGGTCGATGCTGTCCTTGAGCTGCGTGAGTGACTCCTTCCTGTGTTCTTCTTCGTATGGAAGGGCACTAGATTTGATAACCAATATTTCGATTTGGTTCTGCTTCGGAGGTTTGAGGATTCTCCCAGATCTCATAATTTCAAGGCTTAGATGACCCTGATTAGCGTAGATCGATCAAAGCCGCACATAACTCCAAAGCGTCTTCCCTATGCCATCCGCTGCCATATACCAGTTTGAGTAATATTGCCAGCCTCTTCTCCATGTAGAAGGAAATATCATCAAGAGGACTATCATCAGTCAGAGCTTTCAGAAGAGACTGCACCCCTCCCTCTCGCCTTTGCGCTAGCTATGCTGCCTTACACTTACTACTAGAGCTGAGCTGGTGAGTATCTGTCCGTTCGAGATTAATAGAAGCACCCCCCCGAACCTTTCGCCTCGGCTTATTCCTCCTAGTTTGACTTCTAATTTCGGCCCTAGTAGTTAACTGCTTCCTGGTATTGTAGCCATGCTTGTGGGATTGACTTTCAAGCTTGTTTCCAACTCCACTGTTTCTCAGCCTTGCTGGTCTGCTTCTTGCTCTACCCCTTGTAATCCCTCGCGCGATATTCGAGTGATGTTTACTGAGGTCGGCCCCAGCACTTGACGCACTAGCTTCAGTCACTTGAGATGACTGAAGATACTCAGCACTATCTTGACTGGGATGGACTTCTTCTTGACGAATGGTACTCATGAGCGATATTTACAGTCTTTGCTAGTGGTTAGGTTACTAGTTGCTGTGTGTATCACAAGTTTGGGGACATGAGGGCAAGATACGACGTCGATGGGTGGCATAGGGTGGTGGCATGGGAAGGCCAAAAAATTTGGTAGAATTTTTTCCGAGTTTTGTTTGCGCGACCAGGTTGTCATAACATATAAAGCAGAGTGTATAAACGAAGTTCGAGACTGAACTTCGTCGTAGATGCAAAGTTCTTGCGCTGAACAGTTTTGCACTCTCTAGATTGCGCGTACTGTACGTCATTTAGTATCTCCCATCTGTGCTCGGCTA
>NW_003203430.1:0-1964 GCF_000006405.1 Perkinsus marinus ATCC 50983
TTCACCGAATGTTTGAACAGCTTCCTCTTCCTGCGACTAAGCGAGAAGTTAAGTCCGCCAACGAAGTAACACCAGCAGCTATTAGAGTAGCAGCACTAATCGACCATTCGCTCATTCAAAGCCGACGCAAATTGTAGTGCGGCCTGAGCATCATCTATGACATTACCAAGACATACCGCATCATTATAGGCGTCGTCAAACCTCTGGGCAAAGGTGGCAACTTTCTCGGACTTTCCTTGTGATAAAAATAGTAGGCTTTTCCAAGAATCCAACTTGCCAGAGTCTCCTTGACCATAAAGTGATAGAAAGCTTGAGACCTCTCGTCGCAGCTCTTGAATAAGAGCAGGCTGAGTAGTGACTCTGCGAGGATGAACAGCAGCTCGAGCAGTCTGAGAAATCTGACGCTTCAATAGCTCCCGATACTCTAATGCCGTGAAAGCTTCCTCAATTGCAACATCACGAACATAGGTCAGTACTCGTCGCATAGATCGGCTATCACCTTTACCAGTGAAGACACCTCCCTTCAAAAGCTCTATATCCTTAACCGATTTTCGAGCTTGGCGGCGTTCTTGAGAAGTAATTACGGCATCCTTCAACTCAAATTTGGGCAACAAACCAAGAACATCATGTCGAGGGTCCTTAGAAGAGGTAGATACCGATTTAACAGCCGGAAAACCAGTCTCTACCGGGCTAGCACTAAACAACAGGCCATCTCCAACAGCAGGCTTCGGGGCTGCCACAACAGCAGCCTCCACCGTAGGGTCGGGTTGATGGAGTTGAGAGAAGTACTGAGGAAAAGTTGGCGAAAAGAAGCTGAACGGATCAAAAGCTAAGTCCTTAGTGGCCGCAATCTTATCATGCCTCAAATCTCTCAACTCTGACTCAGAAGGCTTCTTCAGCAACAAATCAGACTCTACTAACACTGGTAACAGATAGCATACCATATTATCCTCAAAGTTGTTACAGTCCTCTACACCAAAAGTCGTACAGAAGTAACCGACGGTATCAAGAAGATACTGCTTAACTATCTCAACCGTTAGCCCTTCTTCAGGAAGATCGTCCTTTGAGACAGCCTTGAGACCATTATACACACTCCTTCCTATTTGAGTAGTAACCCCAGAAAACTCCAAGGCCTTCCCAGAGCATACATAATCCAAACAACTTTGAATAGTCATATCAAGTTCAGACGTCGCTAATGGCAAGTCTTTGTCTCCTATAGTGGATACAGCCCGAGGTGCCATATTGAGAGCCAGAACCCAACGTCGACCAAAATATTAGAGAGACTTAACTTATAATCATCACTGGTATGCAAATGACTACAGCTTAGCTCAGCGATGATACGCTGAGAATTAACCACAATGGGACAAATATCACGAGAAACAACAATTGACACAAGCCGAATCTCGCAGACCTTCACACTATGTATACATCAGACTGCGAATCGATCCTTATCAAGCAAATCCGAACAGAGAAACCCGGATAAATAGAGATACTTCGTCTCGCTCTGCCCCTTATCCCAATCATGAGATTTGCTATCGCTTCTAGCACATAGCTGAAAAGAGGTTCGTCCTCATGCATTTCCGCCACTGAGGCGTGACCGGCGCTCCACGATTGCTCGGCACAGTTTTATTCTGTACAACTGTTCAGGAGGAGAGTTCCATCGTTGCGCTGCTGCTGTCGAAGAAACTGTGGCACTAGACATTTCAGTCAAGCTATCGGCAGCTCATTCATCAGTCGAACTGATTCAGTTCACTCGTCTGAGCCGATATGATCAAAATTCAATGCATCGGAAACACTGTGCGTGCTCTATGTTTGTGCTTACATGGGCTCCTCGGAAGCCGCTCCCCAGATTCCGATTCGCAGGGCCTGCGACGCAGGCTTCAAAGATTCCCGACAATAAAACTAACTACCAAGCTGGAGGAAAAATATGTTTCCCTCCGCCCGTCTTATAATAAGACTCTTAT
>NW_003213737.1:0-1097 GCF_000006405.1 Perkinsus marinus ATCC 50983
TCATGCTAATGTATTCATGGCATAAGCCTGCTTGAAACACTCTAATTTCCTCAAAGTAAAAGTCTTGGAACACGGTCAACGCACAGTTAAGTACGTGAGCACGAATCCCAAGAAAAAGCCAAGGTCAAACCTGATACCGACCAATCCCGTAGGAAAGGTGGATCGGTCGCCCAAGGCAGAAATCCAACTACGAGCTTTTTAACCGCAACAACTTTAATATACGCTATTGGAGCTGGAATTACCGCGGCTGCTGGCACCAGACTTGCCCTCCAATTGATACTCGTAAAGAGATTTAAAATCTACTCATTCCAATTACAAGACAGAATTGCCCTGTATTGTTATTTCTTGTCACTACCTCCCTGTATCAGGATTGGGTAATTTGCGCGCCTGCTGCCTTCCTTAGATGTGGTAGCCGTTTCTCAGGCTCCCTCTCCGGAATCGAACCCTAATTCCCCGTTACCCGTCAACGCCACGGTAGGCCAATACCCTACCGTCCATAGCTGATAGGTCAGAAACTTGAATGGTCCATCGCCGGACAAGCCGTGCGATTCGCCGGGTTATTATGAATCACCAACAAGGACTAGGCGGAGCCTAGGTTGGTTCTGTATCTAATAAACGCAGCCCTTCCGAAGTCGGGCCTTGACGCATGTATTAGCTCTAGAATTACTACGGTTATCCAAATAGTAATCGATCACCAAATAAACTATAACTGTTTTAATGAGCCATTCGCAGTTTCGCCGTTTAAAGCTTATACTTAGACATGCATGGCTTAATCTTTGAGACAAGCATATGACTACTGGCAGGATCAACCAGGTGATTGCATCAATGCAATGCTTGCGAGCTTCCGATTAAATCCAAGGATATAATCAAAAGTCGTAGCGTGCTCTGATGGTCACTAAATATCGCACGAAGCGATACCCTTGCGATCTCATATCCATCAAAGATGAATAGTCGAAAGCGAGGTCCGGTCTTCCGGTTCACGCCAAGAGTCGCAACAAAAAACACAAAGGGTTTGCATAACTAGTCGTATAAATACACTGCTATACTAACCTTGGTCTATTGCTGCATCATGCAAATCTGTATAGATTTGCGGGTAG
>NW_003201306.1:0-536 GCF_000006405.1 Perkinsus marinus ATCC 50983
AGGGGAGGAGGAGAGTGCAGAGGCCATCAAGCAGAGGCGAATGATGGATCGGGAACCGGCCAAGTCAGGGCACTCAGAGTCTTCTCGTTTGCATCATTTTTAGGCCGTTGAATGCCGTGATTGGAGAGGGAGAGGCGGCATCATGGACTGCTAAGTGCTGCGGGGACTGTGCCCAATACGCCGTGTTCAGACAGGTTGGGTGTCCTCGGTTGCAGCTTGGAGGGTTAGCCTCAGGTGGATAGGGCTGCGGTTAAGTCCTACGTCACTTACGGTACCGTATGCTTGCAGTCAACGACGTGGCCAGGGGCTGCGATGGTGGCGGCTCAAGGCAAGCATGTCCTTACGTAGGACGGGAGTGATGGTCCATATGGGGGGTAGCGGCGTAGCAGGTATATTGGATATGGTATGAAGGCCGGCCCGGGAGGGAGAATAGCTGGTGGGCCCGACAAGATACAGAGCACGCCAGCTGCACTGCCTGAATGCGACGATCCGAGGGACCAAATGGTAGATGCTGGAGGAGGCTGCCTTGGGGGAAT
>NW_003207905.1:0-933 GCF_000006405.1 Perkinsus marinus ATCC 50983
AGCTCTCTGAAGGGGAGTAATGAGCTGTGATGAGCAGCCGGGATCTACAATCAAAACCTGAATGGCAACGATCAAAGCTAATGTCTTTGTTAGAGATGAGCGGACCGCCCGACGGAGGCCTCTCGGAGATGCATCAGTAGCAAAGATTCGACTGCGGCACATGATTCCAATGAACCTGTCGATAGCTGCCGTAGCTCCAGCACCACAGAAGATGACTGAATGATCAAGCATGTGACCTGGCGCCTGCGACCGGTGCACTTACCGGAGTCTTCGGCAGTACAATTGAAATATTTACGAATCTCCTCCCTTGCGTCTTCGCGGTAACGCATCGTTTGACGAGCAGTTGCCGAAGCCATGGAGTGAGTGTTCGCGTATCTGCATGACTTGACGACGGCGGATTCAGCCGAGATGACTTCCACGTACGTAGGACAGACGGTGGAGGATATGAATTCCTCAACACTAGTCAGACTTCTGCCTGAAGCAGTATAATCGCAGTATCTGGACTGAGGCTCTTGATTGCTCGAGTGACGGTTTCGTCACATCATCCTTCGCGTGGAGTCGTCGAAGGGCACGGGAATTCTCTCGTGCTCCCCGATACATTGCTCTCTGAGAGAGTTCACAATAGCTTCATACTCAGGCATGGCCGAGGAGCCGGAGTAGACTCTGAAGTTCTTAGGAGAACGCAGTTCACCGAGGTTCATAGCAAAAGTTGCCTAAATGAGAGTAAGCATGAGCCGGAGGAACCATGCCTATACGTGAACTCTGTGATGGGCCGAGACCATATCTTTGGAGGAGAGGCGACGAGACTCGTCGGATGGCGAAACCCATTCTCCCCGGCATCGATGAGCCATCGATGCCAGGGGAGACATATGAGAGAAAGCTGCGTCCCTGATGACTACGTCGTGATTGTTGTGTGCTCGATCAGTTGGTTCT
>NW_003213344.1:0-1056 GCF_000006405.1 Perkinsus marinus ATCC 50983
TGATCGATATTGCGCCATCGCAACTCGCAGATACCGTTCAACCCATTTCTGTGCCCGTTTGGTTTGGCAGAGCGATGCATCACCTCGGCTATGAATCTTAAAGTACTCATCGACAGTTTGTCCGAGTGGTCTAAGGCGCTGGCTTCAGGCGTCAGTCCGCAAGGGCGTGTGTTCGAATCCTACAGCTGTTAGAAATTTCTTTTCGTGTGACTTGATGAAGAACGCATTCCGCGGAAACGGTTCGGAACCGTTTTTGTGTCATGTCCTATAGTGTAACGCATCTTCTCCGCTATGATTTTTGAATCACTTACCGACAGTTTGGCCGAGTGGTCTAAGGCGCTGGCTTAAGGCGCCAGTCCGAAAGGGCGTGGGTTCGAACCCCACAGCTGTCAGTCTATATACCTGACTGGTGTTATATTGAGAACCCAGACCTTTTCAGAAGCGAGGTAGTGCAAGACCAAAACCTTTTGATCGATATTGTGCCATCGCACCTCGCAGAATCCGTTCAATCCATTTTTTGTGTCCTCTGGTTTGGCAGAGCGATGCATCACCTTGGCTATGAATCCTGAAGCACTCATCGACAGTTTGGCCGAGTGGTCCAAGGCGCTGGCTTTAGGCGTCAGTCCGAAAGGGCGTGGGTTCGAACCCCACAGCTGTCAGTCTATATACCTGACTGGTCTTATATTGAGAACCGAGACCCTTTCAGAAGCGAGGTAGTGCAAGACCAAAACCTTTTGATCGATATTGTGACATCGCACCTCGCAGAATCCGTTCAATCCATTTTTTGTGTCCTCTGGTTTGGCAGAGCGATGCATCACCTCGGCTATGAATCTTGAAGCACTCATCGACAGTTTGGGCGAGTGGTCTAAGGCGTTGGCTTCAGGCGTCAGTCCGCAAGGGCGTGGGTTCGAATCCCACAGCTGTTAGAAATTTCTTTTCGTGTGATTTGATGAAGAACGCATTCCGCGTAAACGGTTCGAAACCGTTTTTGTGTCATGTCCTATAGTGTAACGCATCTTCTCCGCTATGATTTTTGAAGCACTCGTCGACAGTTTG
>NW_003217137.1:0-1607 GCF_000006405.1 Perkinsus marinus ATCC 50983
TGTAATTACTGCCTATGGCGAGATTGGAACCGGCATCTCTCTTTTGCTCGCTGGTGCCGGAGTCTCGGTCGATATTAAGGGCAACACTATGGATAACGTGCCTAACAAGTGGCAGTTCTTCTCTGGCGTGAATCTTAACGCCTGGGTAAACGTCGTGGTCTACAAGCACGACTGGAACTGGCGGTGGGAGATCTGGCATGCCAGTCCTGTGTACTTTTAAATTGTCTGGTTCGCCGAGATATTAGTCATCTAGTCTTTGGTCTATCTTTGTGTACTGGTCGGCGTCAAGATGTTAGACGGTGCCTGTTCCATTCTTGATTCTGTGAGTCTTATAATGCTCCAAGAGCAACATCCTTATCGGGTCATAAGAATTCGTCCTCAAAGATATTTTCCACTTTAACCTTCAATTGTGGCTCACTTCGTGGTCAGAATCATCCACTTTCTTGGTATGAACGATGTCCCGTCCTGTTCCCTCACAGTGAGGAATGTTGTGCTTCGATATCTCGCTTTGTTGTTAAGATTGTGTATCAGTTTGCAGCGGTCGACTCGGATCCACGAGACAAGGCCTAGTAAGCTTGTCTTGTTTTCATGTCAGTGCTATACGGCTGGAAACATCAGTGTTGACCGCTGTGCTATTTTGAACGAGGTTTCGGGCACTTGAAGAAGTGTTTATTCAGTGTTACTCGAGATTGATGATACCACCTTCAAGAACGTGACTGTCTTTGGGTTGTTTCTCCCCGTTCAAGCTTCGCGGTATTGTTTCACTTCCGAATCAGTGAACCTACACAAACCTCTTTCTTTGCAATCGCGCTAACTTAATTCTGAGGAAATTGGGTTACTAACCCACATAATGATAGGCTTGATAGGCCCACCAGTGATTCGCCTCCACACGCGAAGGCGTTACTCTCAATATGAGACGGGATCTTCATCACGTGGGGTTTTCTTCGGGATTTCGCTGCTTAAATCAAGCAGCTTAATCTTTACCATCATCGAAGTATGCCAATCTCAAGCCGATTTGTTTCTATATCCTGTCACTTCTCAAGACAAAGTTTGCTGACCTATCCAAGATCTAACTCGGAAACCATTCACTCCGAGTTACAATGCACTCCAGTGCGGCAGCTTGGGAATGTGGAGATTACGAGCGGCTTTCTCGAGCTCGAAGTACGAGCATGCCCCCCTGCATTAGAGTGCCGAGTTTTAGGTGCTTCCGGACGCAGATCTCACCTATTATTTTAGATAAACGCCATCTTAGTTACTCGAGTATCCCTGTGGTGTAGGACTCGATGCTGAGTGCTCCGGATTTTCCCAGGCTGCATATTCGTAGACAAGCAGCCTATGGGCCGATCGAGTGCCGCACACGTGTCCGTCACCTTGTTCCAGTTAGGAACGTGGGCATGCGTGCGACGCGTTCATTGGAGTCAAGTACACTAGACTATTGGTCTTATCATTTCATTTGTCTAATCTGGACTTGTTGATATCAAGATTCACTTCGAGTTTGATCCATCAGCTACCCTTGCGACTCGGATTTTGCTGTGGGCTCAAGGTTGTTCCAGTTCCGGCTGGAAACTACAATTCACAGGTTTGAAGTTCCGGCTGGAAACCCTGAA
>NW_003215242.1:0-1240 GCF_000006405.1 Perkinsus marinus ATCC 50983
ACTGTGTACTCCGCTATAGGTGAATGCCGACTGCGATTTGTCTGGCAACACTACATAAGTCCCAAGACTGCGACAGAGCCAGCACCTTGCTGTGTTGTTGTTGGTCCGGTGACCATCGCGGCCCGGGGCGCTCCATAGCAACAGCGTGGCTGGCTACCGATGTAAGGTACCGGCTATTGAACTTAGTGAACTTAGGATTCAGCATAGATGGGAGAAATTAATTATAGTGCTGATCTAATCTGAAGGCCCAATGATGTTCTCAGCTTCCGATGACTACATTGAAAATATGGCATTCGGTGGCGACAGATTAATTTTATTATATTAATTCACTTCATGAGGCTATACAAGACTTACCGTTCCCCGCCACCTAGAGGGTCGATATTGGTCGAAGATTTTCCGAGGTGGAATTCAGGCGGCGATGCAAAGGTCGCTTGAGGCCGGGACCAGCCGCATTGCTTTCGATGTGACAGGTGTCGCAAACTTGGATAATGCCAAATAGTTGCCAACCGGATTTCAAAGGGAGTTTATATATTTTTTTCGCGAAACAGGTCACCGTACTGAGTTTTAGCATATTGGGAATGGTAGGGTGGAAACAGGAATGACCTGACTTTTCGGTGAAGATTAAGTTGGTGGTGGAAACTGTATCCTCTCCTGCTTTCGCCAGATGGCTCTGAGGCCGACAGGAACAGATATCACCGAGATGGCGTTAATTGAGGAAGCCGCACATCTCCCACATCCACAGAGTTCGGGTGAGCGCAGCAGAAGGACAGACCCAAACCCGTGGCCCGTTAACCCGGAACCGAAGACTATGTCGACGGAGGTCGTAGACCACCGACGTCCAGTCCCGGGATAGGGCGAGTTGAGCCTGTGCTGCAAGATGATGGCGAGTTGAGGTGCTAAAAGCAAGCTCGTGGGACTGGAGGGCGGGCTGAAAACAACGTTCTCAGCCGCAGCCCGAGGTAGAACTACTCATAAGACAATTCCCAAGAGTAGCAGGGAAAACCATTAATCACCTGCAGATCCGTGATATGCACTGTAATTGTCACGGAGAATCTTACGTAGCGCGCCACATAAAACGATCATTGCGGCACCCACAACTAACCTTGTCTACTGCGTGAACATCATTTATCTCCCTGGGTACAGGTTTCGTCTAAGTAGACCAGAAAAGCCGTCCATGCCTGTTGTACACACCAATTTCCCATTGGCATGAACCGGAACAAGGGACAGGTTTCCGCGTACG
>NW_003208866.1:0-1441 GCF_000006405.1 Perkinsus marinus ATCC 50983
AGTCCCATATTTTTGAAGTAGTGCGATCTGGAATCTCACGTTTCACAGACACCCATAAACTAGAATCTATCAAATACTTTAATGTGTGATACGTGTAGGTCTCAAAGGTAGGTGAATCGGGACTGACAAGATCATCTAAAACATACTCAACTTCTATCTTAAATTCAATGAATGAGCGATAATCTGCTAAGCCACGCCATGGTTTGATATTTTTGGCGGCAATTTCACGTTGAACGTCCTGCCGAATATGATATAAGGCAGTTGGCTCGTGTGATAAAGTAGTAGAATGTGATGAATCTGTAGTTATGCTATGAGAAGTGCTATGCGACTTACTAGATATATCAGAAAATATGGCACGATAGTAACAACGATCCTTGAGAGGGAGATCGTGCGTGGTAAATGCTAATTCTAAGTCATTTTCTTTCACAAACGCTAGATCTGTTTCTGAGATATCGAGAAGAGTGGTAATTGCAATGATGCTAGGGTCTAATGCCATTCCGAATACTTACCTGAATCGTGAAGGCCAAGGGTTCTCCACCAAATGTACTGGCAAACGAGACAACAAATGGAATGGGTTCCAAATGCAATCGATTATCTGGGTGCGCGCTATTTGTAACAGGGACTAGCTCAAATGGTAGAGCGCTCGCTTAGCAAGCGAGAGGCACCGGGATCGATGCCCGGGTTCTCCATTTTCTTTGACGTTGCTAGCATGAGTAATTCAACTGCATTACATCGTTGAAAGGTATCTGAAGTTTGAAGTGTAAGAAGTAAGGTACAATGATGGATCAGGTTGCACGAGGATTAAACGTCACCAATCATTGGCTAAAGTTCCCTGTTTGTAGTTTGAAATTCCCTCGAATCGCGTGACTCGTCAGCATGGTGATAATTGGTTACACAACACCAAATAATTTCTAGGCAATCTATAAATGGGTATCTCCTCTCGAATCTTGTGTCACCAGTCACCAGAACACAGTGTTCTGAACACTGGTACAAGGAAATAACCGTGAACAAAGCAGGCATCATCGAGCACGAATGCAAGGATACGGTGACATATAGAACCAATCTAGGGAGAACAAATAAGATCTCGTAGAGGGCCACGAAAACGAGCCGTCGGGTGGTTGTCATGAGTTAGGGGGGATCGGAAAAGATCAAAAAAGAAATGATAAAGGTAAGTCGGTCAACTCCACTCTTGGACATTTACCGCCTTTCATGCGGCTTTGGCGCAGTAGGTAGCGCGTAGGTCTCATAATCCTAAGGTCGCGAGTTCGATCCTCGCAGGCCGCATTGTGAATCAGGTGGTGCTTTTCATTGGTGAAAAGTGTTCACTGGCTCGGAAGGATGTTTTCCATTACTGTGAAAGTGTTCACTGGCTCGGAAGGACGTTTTCCATTACTGATAAAAATGTCTATCGGCACGCAGCAGTGATCCGATGTATCGTGAT
>NW_003213974.1:0-1933 GCF_000006405.1 Perkinsus marinus ATCC 50983
GTTCTGACAAGACTCAACACAAATGCTCGTCTTGAAAACGACGAAACTTTTCGTTTCTGAATCATTCGTACATGAGCATACTATACGTAAAACTTTGTTGGACAGCTTACTCTTAAGACTAATCAAAACTACAATAAAACGACACCCCACCGTCGATGACGAAAAAAAAGTACTATCACCGGCGACCACCGCTATGCTTCTAGTCGTTAATCCATTTCTCGTTACTGGCTTCATTACATGCATTATAAGCTTCAACCTCACTTTGTTGCCCATCATCACTAATTTCCCACGCCTCGCTTCGGACTTCACTGTCAGCGTTATTAATATTTGCGGGCGCATACTCATCAATATCACTATATTCCCATGTTTCACTTCGGGCTTTATTATCAGCATTATCATCATTTACTGGAGTATTCTCACCATTATCGCTGTTTTCCCATGTTTCACTTCGACCCTCATCGCACTCATTATGAGCACTCGCCTGATCATTTCCGCTATCATCGCTGTTTTCCCATGTATCACTGCATTTTTCATCATAAACCCTATGGACTTCTGGCGGATGGCTACTCTCGTCAAGTTCATTACTGAAGCCTGAAGAACATCTGCTGTAGGTGCTGCGGAGAAGAGACACGTGTGATCGAATGATTCCGAATTAGGAATTGCTCATTTCTACGACAACGTAGCAACGTAAAAGTTAAAGTAAACTTATCAACAAGTATGAGTGAATAGGGTTCACAGACAAAGCCTTCGCCCGGAATTCACCTGCGTCACTGCTCGGGGGGTCAAAGTCGAAGGCAGTTGGATCAAACTCATGTAGACTCGCGACATCTGTTTCACTCCAAACTGAAGAATGGTATGTCGTTACCACCAAGCAGAAATGAAGAGCCAGTACCACTATCGGTTTCGCCGTCGTCTCGTTCAAAATAGCTGGCTTCCGATGGCCTGGTTTCAGGATCTACCAAACATTATTTCATTTACACGAAAAGTATTACGCGAAGGTGAGTAAATTAAGGGTAGCAGATCAGTCACTGGTTTCACCTGGAGCAGACACTGCCGAGTTGTGGCGTGAAAGAGTTGGAATCGCCCTTTCCGTAGGCCGTCCTCGCCTCACTCCGGGCAGTCTTCTCCTCTCCGGTACATACCTAAGACAATATGCGTACCATAGGGAATTCTAGGCCAAGTACCTCGGTTCCGACTGCATGACAAGTTCTACGGCGTAACCGTGCGCGCAGAAACCCCAGTCTCGACACTCCTTGCAAGTGCAGATCACATCAAGCTTTTCTGCGTTGACAGTATTCAAAAGCGTCGGCTCGGATGATTTGCGTTGTGTGACGAGATAAAAGCAGTAGAATCGGTCCATTACTTCACGCAACGATAGATCGCTACCTGAAGTGTAGACTTTGCACAGCCACGAGAGTTGTAGTTACTTTCAGGGATCTCCTGCCGGAAGATTGCTCGCAAAAAAAGGGTCATGGCAGCCTCAGTCGAGTGGCCGTGATCTCTCTGGTGCAGACGATGATTGTCGACAAGAAAGTATCGTGCATGGTTGCTTCCTGTGATGTCTTCCACGAGTCTTGTCACCTAAAAATGTCAATTCGTAAGACCGCTGCGCCCATTGTTGAGCATTCAATGATTCTCATTTTATACTACTTCATGTACACAGTTCCTGCTACATAGCTTCATTCCTCTCAACTTGGTGTCATGGTCATATCCACGGCTTTCGTTGATGACCATTGGTTTCTTCACGAAATGCTGTGGGCTCGACCTTGTTATTGAATCGATAACCTGCTTGATCCTATGTTGCCAGTTTCGCTGTGTGAGTGATTGCGAAATACAGGTTCGCATCAACGGCTTTGGAAATTAGACTACACTTACTTGAATTATGCATGGTACAAAAGAGCAATTCGCAGTCGTTTTCGTCCAACTATTCTGG
>NW_003214806.1:0-3911 GCF_000006405.1 Perkinsus marinus ATCC 50983
CTGCATCTACACGAGGAAAGTCGGTCACTCATACGTTGGTACCTAACGCTGTAAATAAGCAAGTTGTATGACAACTCAAAGCCAAGGTGCATACAGGACTTTCGTGATCGATGTTGATTCAGGAAGGATATTGAGGAGTATTTGGTAAGAACCGCTGTCTTAGTACTTGTGTATTGCCGTACTGTATCAGGCCTGGCAGAGATGGTCAGCTAGCCGATGGTCTATCAGGCTCCTGTACCCTCCTAGACGTTGGGGCTTCTGAGGGCAAGGGTAGCCGTGCTCTGGTCATGACTCAAAGCTTGGTCGATCGTCCATGTATATCATCCGTGAGTATTGCCGATCCAGAATCGGACTGTATCGAGGTCATGGCATCACCTCAAGTGTCATGGAATGTAGGATGGGATGCTCTTATCATCGGTTACTTGATCGTTGGAGGCCTCCAATCCTCTTAGGGTGGATCACCTCCCACCATCTCACTCGTACAAGGGGAGTCCTGCACTGGTCTATTGGTAACCCCTGCTGTATGGAATGAGCAGTTAGTCGCCAGATTGCACGGTGGCCCTCATAGTTTTAGTGCTAATGCATTCGTTGGAGACGTGGCTTATCTGCTGCAGGCAGGCTTTGCTGTTGTATTGCCCAACTATAGGTGATACATTCTTTGCGCACTATACTCTCCGATCATCCTCTCGTCTCAGAGGATCTACATCATTCGGATTGGACTTCCTCAATGCTCTTCCTGGCCATGCTGGTACTATGGATGTTGCTGATTGTGACGACATAGTCGTGCATGCTATACAAGATCTCGAGAAGAGTACAGGTGAGGACAATCGGTCTCCGCCAAGTCGTTCATGCCGCGGTAGGTAAGAGGGTTAAGGGGGTCAGCATATTTGGCGGCTCGCATGGAGGATTCCTATGTGGACATCTGGTCGGGTCATCGGATGCAACAGTGAGGGGAAGGTAGTGTGTGCAGTAGCTTGAGTGTCCTCGTCATGTTGGTCGCCTCTGTCAGGTATCAATGTGGCATACTGTGGAATCCAGCTGTGGATTTACTCTCCCAATGCCTCACTACGGATATACCCGAATGGTGCTTTGTGGAGGCCTTTGGGGAGAGGGATGGGGCCTCAGACTTTGACTATCAACCTCTGACCAATGAGCAGATGGAAAGGATGAGAGAGGTCTCAGCTACTCATCTGGCTAAGAATGTTGACAAGCCTGTTATTGTATTACTTGGTGAGAGTGATCAAAGAGTACCCCATATGGGTGGGCTGAGGTAGGATCATTCGTTGATCGTTCCTCGTTTTGATTGATTCCCTTACAGATGGGCCCAAGCAGTGTCAGTTAATGGTCATTGTCCTTCAGTGGATGTGTATATGTATCCCGAGCAAGGTCATGCTATAGATAAGCCTGAGTGTAACACTAATACCTCAGTTCTTGTCTTGTCCTACCTCATGACCCAGGCTTCATCCCATCGGGAGTAGCAATCATAGTCCTCTTCTAATCGGGTTTTGTTGGTGTGTTTCATCATAATTCTGATTACAGTACTATCAACAAGTATCGTTGTGTTATGTCAGGACCTTGAGCTACGTCTAATACAGGATCGTATTTCTCCTATTTATCATGTCTCACCGTGATCGCTTCTTCCCAACTCGTGATGAGCCTGAGGATGACGATGAAGTAGATGCTGGTAGTGAAGCTATGGAGGATGATAGAGTGAGCACGGCCTGCGCTAGACCTATAGTCTGCTATGCTATGTGCATTAGATTAGTGATGGTGTCGATGACGCTATTGAGGAGGAGGATGAGGGAGAGGGCGAGGATTTGATGGATAAGTAATACAATTGATACCTCATCTGATTAGCATAGTCATTCAGCATGGAGGAGGATTATCGTCCTATGCCTGAATTGGATCGATATGATCCCAGGATGCTGGATGAGCAGGAGTATGGTGATGATGCTGGTGCTAGGAGGCGTGCTGAGAGGGAATTACGAGAGAGGGATAGGGGACAAAGTGATTCGATTGTTACCCTACATCATCATCATCATGATCTTGGCCATGCATTTAGGACGTAGAATGCCAGGAGCGGTGTTTGGTGGGGATAGTTCGGATAGTGAGGATGATGATGATCGTATGGGGGCCTATGAGAGGAAGAGGCGTAGATTGGAGAGGTTGAGGAGAGCTGCACAGGCAGAGGTGGGGGATATGGCAACCACTGGTCCAGTGTTAGTCGTGAATAATAGGATGACGATGCTGCTATGGATGAGGAGATCGATGCCGATCTTATCGATCTTAATAATGAGGAGGTTGGACCTGACACTGACCTCTCTCCGTAATGATGCCCACTATTCGTGTATCTGAGTGCTATATGCCAGGGATTCACGTTTGGGCAAGAAGATTATTGCCAACTTCAGCAAGTTCTTACAGACATTCATCGACCCAACAGAGGATGCCTATGAACCCTATTATTCTGAGAAGGTGGGGTTTATCAGTCTCTGATCAAGAAGGGACATTTACAATGGTGACAGTTCTCATACCCATTCTTAGATTCATCATATGTGTGCCGAGGGGAAGACATCCTTCACAGTATCCTTCCATCCTCACCTGGCTGATTGGTAGTGATCCCCATCTAGTAGTGGTCCTGTAGGTAGTAACCTTAGGTCGCCTTTCATGGCACAGTGGCTGTGTGATCGTCCCCATCATATCCTCAAGCTGCTGCTTGTATCGGCTACTGAGTTCACTAAGAAGAAATATAAGGAGCTGTAACACATCCTCCATCGTGTATGGGCTGATTATCAGGATTAATGTTAGGTTCGCCAATGACCGTCATCGAGAGATCAACGTACGCATAGTCAGCTTCCCAGTTGTCGATCTAATAAGGAATCTTCGGGCATTCCATATCAATAAGCTAGTCAATGTTGTTGGTAATGATGAGGATGGTTGTAGTGGTGGTAGTGGTGGTCATATCAATGGAGTATCGCTTTTACACAATCATTCATGAGCAACTGTTGTCATCAGGTGTTGTGACCCGTCGTTCTGTGCTACTACCTAAACTACGTGTACTCTACCTCACCTGTATGAACTGTCAGTTCCTCTGCGGACCTTTTGACCTTTCTGCCAGCGAAGAGAGTAACCCGAACATATGTATACTCGAGATCTCTATACCCAATTCTCAGGTGGAACTAGCTTCAAGCCGGGCCATTGCCCAGAGTGTCAGAATACTGGACCGTATGCTGTCAATCGTGAGGAGACTGTGTACAAGAACCATCAGGTCATGAAGCTCGGATCGAAACCCGTCCTTATCTGAGGATCAGTTTTGCAGGTTATCACACTACAGGAGGCACCTGGATCGGTACTACCTGGTCGTATGCCAAGGAGTGTTGAAGTTATCCTCAGTGATGATTTGGTCGATAGTGTTAGGCCTGGTGATCAGTGCTCTATTGTTGGAACCTATCATGCTAGGTCTGATACATCTTCGCCTGTTACCTCCATCATCATTCCTATTAGGTATGACAGTGCAGGTAACGTGAGAGCAGGGTTCCCAGTATTCAAGTGTGCTATTGATGCTAATTCCATAGTAAGGCAGAATGAGATGAAGATAGAGAGTGTCAGAGATGAGGATAAGAGAGAGTACATCCACTACTCGCCTCTCGACACTGTCACTGTTGCTATTCAGAATATTCGCGTTATCGAAGGATCCCCATGTCAGGGAGCGAATCATTGCTTCAATTGCCCCATCTGTCTATGGTATACACCCTGCTACCAACATATACTCCATACGTAACCCACTCAGTGCTACTACAGTGAAGACAGCTTTGGCTATGGCCCTCTTTGGTGGAAGGAGAAAGTAGCACAGGTAGACATAGGATAAGAGGGATATCAATGTGGGTCTTACTCGAGATATATGGGAACATACT
>NW_003214806.1:4011-9317 GCF_000006405.1 Perkinsus marinus ATCC 50983
TCTCTTGTAGGACTACAACGATAATCTTGCCTCGCAGCTAGAGGAGGCCGAGGGATTGTACAAGGATCTCTTTGAGAAGGTACAACAGATGAAGGAAAAGATTGGGGTAGGTCGATCCTTTCGAGTCTCGACCGATCGACGGTCAAGTCTTGCTCGAAGCTCTGTAGTTTGAAGCCGCTGGATTAGAGCTCGCTCATCGTCAGGTCACCGATGGCACCGAATCATCTAATTGACTGATTGGCGTGTGAGAATTGAGTAAATGGACAATCTTACTTGAGGGTATTGATTTTAACGAGTTTCTACTATGCAGTTGCTGATGTTGACTTCAAAGTGCTGCTTGGGGGAGGCACTTCTCGCCATCGTTTGCATAGTGCTACTCATCTCACTTGCCCAAACATACTCCATCCCCTCATGAACCCATCAGTTTTTGGCACTATCTACTGCCACATCAAAAGCCTCGATGGCGACTGAGTTTTGATTCAAACATTAGCATAACAGCAGGGACACATGATACGTATCTATCTCTGACTGAGCTTGGTTACTATGGCTGCGCACTCAATCAACGCATTCGCAGTTCCCACACATAAACGGAAACCTCTAGATAGTCCTTCGCCAGTGGTTACCTCAACTGGCCTTATGAATGAAGTGGAGCAGAGTCCACTTCGGCAGTTCATTAGCCTTGGTCTGGGTGGTGTAGACGATGACAACTTCTCTTTCATTGTCCTAGATCGTAGAGCCTTTGTTATTTGGAGAGGCTACAGGCTTATGACATTGTAGTGCTATGACCTGCGACCGATGCAGTGATATGACCGCTGTTTGGGGATGAAACTCTCCGGAGTGGAGTTGATGTTATATCCCTAGGCCTGAGCCCCGATGCAACATCTCATCAGGCCATGCAGTAGTTGTTACAATAGAAACTGGCAGCAGCAGGTTTTTAGGTAACTATTAAGCGGGGCCTGGTCGAAGCGATACGCAAAGCAGGGTTATTAGTAGAGTCGGACTTGGGCGACTATAGGGGAGAATTGGTGATGAACGATCTGAGTTATTGTTGGGGTAATGTACGGGGTAATGGTCATAGAGAGGCGTAGCATCAGTGGTTATATTCATCAATGTAGATGCTAGGAAAATTGTTTCTCATTGGATGCTGTACTATTTTCCCATCACCAACCTAACATTCTCCTGCCCTAGGCGCCTACATTCTACGATGGGCTAGTTATGGTGATGGAGTAATTTTCACTTCCGGTGCTCGAACGATAATGGATGTTCGATCTCTTCTTGACCTGAATGAATTGTCCTTGACAATTGGGATCGAGAGGATGTACCTCGACGTGGATTTCCAACGACATCTAAGGCCGCTGTTCAGCATGGGGGTTGCTGGAAGAGCGAGTCTGGCAACATGATACTCGTCGAATAATGTTGCTGGGCTCTATATTTCAACGTAGCGACTTGATGTTTCCCATCAGTTTGGCAGTATTGTGTTGCGGCGGTGGAGGGGGATTGGAGATCTCGATGAGGCCCAATGGCCACTGATGTAGTCCTCCTTCAACGATGTCCACAAACACGTTCTCCTGGTTTGAGTACCAGCTACTGGCTCTGACTCTAGGAGGAGGGATGTGTATATCTCTAGTCTTGTTGGAGGCAGCATTAAGAAGGTAGTGGGATAATCAAGGGTGCATTCTTTAATTACTCCCATTGGGTCCAGATACCACATATTGCCATTATTATACAATGGCATATTTACAGTTAAGAAGAGAAGGCTAAACTGTTTTAATATCGATATCACTGATGCCCCGATGGGCAAGGTAGAGGAGCCCGTCCGTATTGTCCCTGGACCCCTCAGATCTCAGAGTATACGTTCTAAGGCTAAGATGAATCTACGCTTGACGATGTGTATAGTACTGTCCTATTTATGGCAGTTTTGTGTTATAGACTACGTCATTGTCACTCGTGGTGACTTCCCTAGTAGGCCCCGTTGACCTACCATGCAACCTGTATTCTTTGGTTGTAGGTGATGAGTGTCGTAGAGGGTTTGACTGCTTCTCATCACCTCTCAACTTTGACACCATCTTCACTCGAGATATGGATCCAGTGGACTGTGATCGGGAGGAGGATTTCAATTCTGGTGGTGGGCAGATTATCGTCAACTGCATGAAGTTTGTTGACCCTAACGCTGCTAATTGGCTGATGCATCTAGCTATCTCCCACTCATTATGGTTACTTGTAAGGCTCTCTGGTGGTGTGAACACCATTGAGCTCTCTTCGTTCTAGTTTGCCAAAGCCTTCGAGATTATCGTGTGGATGGCTAGTGGTAACAAAGCCATGACTACGTTCATGTTGGTGCTGCTCTTACTGTGAGAAGTGCCTCTCTGTGAGTGAGTCGGATGAGCAACTCCTATTAGTTACACAATTGCCGCTATTGCATTGTTCTTCGCTGGATTACTATTGGAGTTCACATCATCATGGATAGGCTTTGTGGTAACTCTATCATTCCCAGCATTCGTAGCCATATGCAGGTGAGCTCACCGCTGGATCCACCGCCATGCTTATGGTATACTCCTCTTTAGACAAACAGCCTTAGCACTACGTGAGCTTCGCCGTGCAGAGATAGCAAGACTACGAACGTCAGTGGGGGCTGACTTCGGCTCGGCGGTGGAAGCTTGGACGGCGGCGGCAGCTCAAGATGGAAGTCATGCTCTTCAGCGCGAAGTAATGATCATATGGTTCTGTACAGGCGCCTTCATCGTGGTAGAGTTTCCCTGTTCTAGATCATCATGGATGATACTTTGGAGCAGGGTGCTGAAGGTATGCGTAAGCGAGTGAACAATGCTATGCAACGTATATACAGCCAGGATACTTATGGCTTAACACTGGATATCGGTGCTGTTAATGTCGAAGTGCCTCCACAACAGTCTAAGTTTACTACCCAACGGGTGGATGGTCGGAAGAATGATGTGTACTCTATTAATGGTAATACTACTCCGCATCTTGAGTGAATGTTCACCATGTCAATAGCAGCTCTTGTTGTATAACTTGTTACGAACCACGGATCGTCATTATGATGACCATTGTGTTATTAAGTGGTAGTCTAGTCTCCTTTGTCTCGGGTCTAGTACCTTCTCATCGTTATCCTGGATGACTCGTGCCTCTGACCACCATGAGCAGAAGCAGCAGCGTCACAGTCGGCGTGGTGGTGGGATTATTCTTGTCGCCCTCGGCATAGTATGCCTCACCCACTTCCAGCGGTTCGTACTCACAGAGGTATCCCACAGTCCTCAAGGCGCAACGATGGCCAACGAAGAGCTCTCCGTGCCAGCCTCAAGTTTGACAGCTTCATCACATACCCCGCACTATTGTGTGTGATATCAGGTACACTACGAGGTGCAGTAATCTCTCCTTCTGCTAGACAGCCGAGGTATGCCCTGCATATCAACCCGACCTGGTTACTAGCTCCTCTCATGGCCGGCCTTATGCTAGTTGGTTTATCTTTGAGGAAAAGGCTCACCCACAAGAAGAGGAAAGCGTTTACAATTGCTATAGATGGTCCAGCAGGAAGTGGGAAGAGTGCGGTAGCCGAGATGCTCGCTAGCAGATTGAGCGGGTAATTCAAAGATGCTTTCTTTCACCAGAGAGCACCCCTCCTGCCAGGTTCACTAAACTCGATAGTGGAGCTCTCTATCGTAGCATTGCTTTATTTGTCGACGAAGGAGACATAAAGGGGGGCATTGAATCATTAGCTAATGAAACTATACGAGCTTTATTGGACCAGATCATCTTCACTGATGATAAGAGGGTGTTTGTTGGTAGTAATGCGTGAAATCGTCGCGCGTTGAGAGTTTTTATTCATTTCACAGGTAATCGTGATGTAACAGACGCCATAAGATCACCTCCGATATCAATACTTACGGCCAAGATAGCCCAGATACCTCAAGTTAGAGCTGCCGTTGTGAACTCCTTGAGGACTAGAGCTGACAACTGCAAGGAAGGTGTTGTTATAGAGGGGCGTGATACAGGTGCTCTGAGTGATAGTGAGAATCATTCTTCGATAGTGATACCTATCACATGTGTTAGGATCGGTAGTATTCCCCGATGCCGAGGTAAAAGTATATCTGGATGCCTCAGCGGAGGAGAGAGCACACCGTCGGCAGAGACAAATAGGTCAGTATAGTCTACTCCTCTTAGTAGACGACGACGACACTCGGATATCATAATCACCATTCAGGCGGTGATTTTGCCCATACGTTGGCTGATATCAAGGCAAGGGATCAGGCGGACTTCTCTCGAAAGCTGGATCCCCTTAGAGTTGCCGATGGAGCAGTAAGAGTTGACTTCTCACTACTTACCGTTACGCTACTCTTTATTGACAATAGGTTGTCATGGACTCTACGGGTTGGAGTGTAGAGAAGACTGTTGATGAGATATCCAAACTGGTGTACAAGCGACGTCCTCGTACTAGAATGAGAACTGAGTGATGATATTCTACATAAGAATATAATTATGTTTCCCATCATAATGTCGTTGGTTGGATATTGACGTTTGGATATCGGCAAACAATTTCAAGGGGGAATTTTGCAGAGAATATGTTATGTCAGAACATCTCATTGATACACGGTAACTTACCTCGGGGAAAGTATGTGACAGAATAACCTGATAACTGAACGTCTTCAGGGATTCCCAAGAGGCATATTGGACACCAAATATGGGGGTACAACATCGATGTCTGCCTCAACTGTAAAAGGGCATAGATGCGTAGTACTGGGATCATAGTCCACTTAAGCATATACCACCATCAATATTATAAATTATAATATGATCATTGATTATAATTTATAATCAATGAACATATCCCGGTTATAGTTATATCCCGAAATACAAGCAACGATCACCGACTGCAGTGCGCTGTAAGCGTCCCCACACGTCACTCACCACCCGCCCCTATACCATCCTTATGTTCTATGCAACACAAAACACTGAGATTAACCTTGGAAGCCGCCTTGTTGTGTACAAGATCGCCGACTACCGGTCAGAGTGCAAGCAAACTGAAGTGACCACGATAGAAACTTGGCAGCAGGCAAACACCTTCCTCCACAGGTAGTAGCTAGAGATCATCAACACGTAAATATACCAATGAGCGTATAAGAAGTCTTTGCAACTTGACTACTTAATCCTTCCTACGATAAGAAGTGCCCTCAGTGAGACGAGCGCGACCACCAGTAGGCTGACAGAGCATCACGTTGCAGTTACCGCAAAGGACGACAGTCTGAGCGTGCCTGAAATACGACAAAAGTTCATCTATAGCCATCAAATCT
>NW_003200797.1:0-1169 GCF_000006405.1 Perkinsus marinus ATCC 50983
GTAGACTATCAAATCAAGAAAGAGAGAAGCTTCCAAGTGCGAAGGACTGGCGAGCGAATGAGTGACATTTTCAGCCTTCTTTAAGCTTTGAAGAATTCGCACAGCTTGGCTTTCCCTGTATTGAGGCAGACAGCTCCCGGCTGGCAGCCGGCCGCCTGAAGGGTGATGAGCTGCTGTGATTGAGTGCAAGAGGAGCGAAAAGACTTGTGGCACGGAGTAACAACATCCACGAGAGAACAAAGCTACTCGGAGCCCAGCAATAATCATGTAGCATTTCCGAATAATCAAAACTTCATACAGATACTCTCTACTATGTAATCCTGGCCTGATAGTAGTCCGCTTCAAAAGGAACTATAAAGCAGCTGAGAGATCCGACCAATGACCTACAGTTTCACACGGAATCAAGCACAGTGGGAGATTCCCATCATGCACGGGTTTGCCCTTGGCTGGGGCAGACGGACACTTCGTGTCCACGGGAACGATCGGCATGCATACCGAGTAGCGATGGTCCTGAATCAAAAATCGGTAGTTCGTCCCCGGATAGAGGTTTGTCTCACCTTAGAATACACGCCAGGGTACTGTTTAATGCCGTCCACTGTTGGGCAAGTGTTATTAGCAAAAAGTGGGCCGTACAGCCGGTTAGGGGGATACCTGAATACACCCTTCTCCCAGTGCTCGTTGAGTATGCGATAGTCACTACAAGGACTCAGAGGATCGCTGGGAAAGAAATAACAGTACGGTCAATAATGTGTGATTAGACATACTCCACGGTCATCTGCTGCTGGAGGACCACAGCCTCAGTCAGTTGTCCAACAATCGCGCATCCGAAGATGTAGGCGCACAGCTTCATCAAGGACATTGGAACGTACTAAAGTGAATACTCATTCTGCATGAGTCATGCATCATGACTCTCAACCTTGTGTCGAAATACTACATCAGGGCCCGCAATTCGCGAGGGAAATCCACGCAGCTTTCACGTGAAAGAGCCAAGCCGCGTGAGATCCGAAAGCTCTGGTATTAAACCGGACGACTACCTAGTAGCTTCACGGTTTTACTTTAACAAGTGAAACCGAAAAGTATGTCACCGTATTACGGTGAACGTAATGGCAACACGCCCCCAAACCGACTTACACTGTTATAGCACCATGGAGGTATCAGTTCGGGTATAA
>NW_003203592.1:0-1053 GCF_000006405.1 Perkinsus marinus ATCC 50983
TTATTATGCCACAGAAATTGCTTCTAACCGACACCGAGAAAGCCGTCGTAGTTAAGAGGCTTGCTGAAGGGGCTAAGAGCGTCGAAGTTGCGAAGGAGCTTGGAAGGGACCACCGTACTATCAAGAAGTACCTGGAGGACCCTTCTAAGGTGTACCAGAGGAGGGGTGGGCCGTACGAGAAGTCTGTTACGCCACGGGAGAAGAGAAAACTCAAGAGAGAGATGGCTATAACTTCATTAGCCACCAGTAAGGAGTTGTTTGACGCGGCGGGGGTGAGTAAAGGGAGCAAAAGCACCAGGTGCAAGGTGCTGAAGAGCATAGGGAAGGTCTTGAAAGCCAACCCCAGGCCTTCCTTGACGAAAACCCATAAGGAGAAAATGGTGCGATGGGCGAAGGATAACATGAAGACGGATTTCTGGAAGGTGCTGTGGACGGACGAGTCACGAGCGACGCTGGACGGCCCCGATGGGTGGGCCCGAGGGTGGATTATGGATGGTACCGCTTGTCCGAGCCGATCCAAGCGTCAACAGGGAGGAGGTGGCGTCATGATTTGAGCCGGGATCATCGAAGGGAAGGTCGTCGGTCCCGTGAGAGTCCAACAAGGAGTGAAGATGAACTCGCAAGAGTGAGATAGAGCCTACGGCTGGGATGATGCAGTAGTGAGCCACGCAGGTACACTAAACTTCTCGACCAGTGCTTCTTCCCATGGTATCGGAAGCTCGGGAGGGTGGCCAAGCGTGACCTGATATTCATGCAAGACAATGCCCCTCCCATGCCAGCAAGTTTACCAAGGACTACCTCGAGAAGAAAGGATTTACCGGCAGAAAGCTCATGAATTGGCCTCCCAATTCGCCGGATATAAATCCGATTGAACGGTATTGGAGCATCTTGAAGAAGTGAGAGCTTGTTTGAGTTTGTTCACGTGTAGTAGGCCCGTCTTAGTAAGTTGTACTCTGGAGGGAGGCAGTTTAACGACCTCGAGTCTCTGTGGAGGGGTATCCAGGAAGCTGCAAAGGCTATTTCTTCGGATGAGGTCCTTGCACTCACGAGATC
>NW_003204194.1:0-1159 GCF_000006405.1 Perkinsus marinus ATCC 50983
ATTAGTCGTGATGAGTACTCCATCTATGATCTATTATTATACAGGGTAATATTAGTCGTGATGAGTACTCCATCTATGATCTATTATTATACAGGGTAATATTAGTCGTGATGAGTACTCCATCTATCATCTATTATTATACAGGGTAATATTAGTCGTGATGAGTACTCCATCTATGATCTATTATTATACAGGGTAATATTAGTCGTGATGAGTACTCCATCTATGATCTATTATTATACAGGGTAATATTAGTCGTGATGAGTACTCCATCTATGATCTATTATTATACAGGGTAATATTAGTCGTGATGAGTACTCCATCTATGATCTATTATTATACAGGGTAATATTAGTCGTGATGAGTACTCCATCTATGATCTATTATTATACAGGGTAATATTAGTCGTGATGAGTACTCCATCTATCATCTATTATTATACAGGGTAATATTAGTCGTGATGAGTACTCCATCTATCATCTATTATTATACAGGGTAATATTAGTCGTGATGAGTACTCCATCTATGATCTATTATTATACAGGGTAATATTAGTCGTGATGAGTACTCCATCTATCATCTATTATTATACAGGGTAATATTAGTCGTGATGAGTACTCCATCTATCATCTATTATTATACAGGGTAATATTAGTCGTGATGAGTACTCCATCTATGATCTATTATTATACAGGGTAATATTAGTCGTGATGAGTACTCCATCTATCATCTATTATTATACAGGGTAATATTAGTCGTGATGAGTACTCCATCTATCATCTATTATTATACAGGGTAATATTAGTCGTGATGAGTACTCCATCTATGATCTATTATTATACAGGGTAATATTAGTCGTGATGAGTACTCCATCTATGATGCCTTTCATCACGATTGACCCTTTAATGGATCCAATGGCATCAGTGTATAAATGCATGAACATTTTGGTAACTATAGTATTGGTCAGCAGAACAACAACAACCATGTGAGATACTATAATGCTTACATAATGAACGATGATAAGGATAACCGTACCCGTTAGCAATCATGTTATCATCATATTCTTGTTCTTATTAACCCCTATTATACTACAGGAGTATTACTTTACTATTATCATCATCATCCCATGGTGACTCCAGTCCACAGATCCAAGAGTAGA
>NW_003211823.1:0-1623 GCF_000006405.1 Perkinsus marinus ATCC 50983
TGGCTACTCTCTTACACCTCTTTGGGCTCAGGAGTTACGCGTGATGTATCAACAAGCCAAGAGTGAGTACGGTAAACAGCTCGAAGAAACTGAGGACCTCCGTGGGAGGGCTGAAGAACAACGGATGGTGATGGAGGGGAAGAGCATGGTACTCCATCTAGGATCGTGTAGGCCCTTGCTGATGCTGAGGCGAAGCTCAAGGAGTCTACTCAATCTGTGGAGGATCTCAGAGCCTCTCTGGATGGGAAGGAGGCCGAGATAGCTGATCTAAAGCAAGCCATCGGGGAACTGACTACCGGACAAGCTGCTGATGCTGCTGTATGGTTCAGATCGCATATGGAAAGGGAGATTGCGGTATTGAAGGCTAGGGGGAAGAAGATAGACCTCGCTAAGAATGATGAGTTGGATAAGCTACGACTGGCATTAGAAGCTACGGTGATGGAAGTAGCATGGCAGTGTCACTGTGTTATTGGAGGTCTGTATTCAGCATGCCTCGGAGAAGGCTCAGATGCAGGCAAGCATCGTCAAGCTCGAAGAGGCGCTCACAGACCTTCAGACACAGTATGACGCAACGACAGATGAACTCCATACATTACGGTAACCCAACCCACCACTCTTGTCACTGCTCTAAGATGAATAGTATATGTCCCCTCAGGGCTGCTGCTGCTACAGTCAAGGAAGAAGAGGCTTCCAAGATGCATACCTTAGACACAATACTGGCCGATCAGAGACGATGCTACAAAAATATATTAGCAGTCCTCGAAAGAGCCATACAGAGTAGCTCGGCCTACTCCACACTCCCAGGCCCACCACAACAGGTATGGTGACCATATTCTCCCGAGCTGTTGGGTCGTGTTCAGGCATCTTTCACCAACCCTAGAGGAGTATCCTCAACCTATACTTCGGAGCCCAGTAGCCCTGATCCTGAGATGGCCTGGTTAGACACCGTTGTGTTAGCAGAAGCTATATGAGATATATGGTAGGTACACGGAGGATGAGGAGCTTATCCCTAAACACCGCTCATCCTCGGATGATCACCCCAATCATACTCGATTAACCAACGCCAGCATATACAACATGAACGATGAGCCTGAGCGGATAGGTGTGTTGCTAAGGGCTGACACAATACGATACATGCAGAAGCCTCTAGATACAGCAGAGGCTGATGAAAGCCCCTCACCATCGGAGGAAGGCATGATGGTTAGCAGTAGAGTATCACAAGTCGTCGATAGACTAGTATCTCAACTCAGAGAGGCTCAGCAAAGTCGTCTACGTGTTGAGGTGGGTACTTGCTCACCGACAGGCAAGACACAGCATGGTATCTCCCTAGTCCTTGCTTGAGGAGTATGAGAATGAACTCGAGTTGCGACGGGCTGAGGCAGCTAGACCCTACTTCGCTGAGGTTAGCAATGCAATCATGATAGCCCTGATGTAGCCTGAAGATCTTAGATTCTTCGGTGTCGTTGGCCATTTACTGGGTCCACATTGGCAGCATCGACCGGCAACCGCCATACCACACATGCTTCCGAGTTACGGAATCTCATGAACCTGAGGGATCTCGAAGTGGGAATGGTTCGGGACAGACCAAGTGGCCGACTCAGTGCGAGTTCGGGTCGAAGCGAG
>NW_003212592.1:0-622 GCF_000006405.1 Perkinsus marinus ATCC 50983
CATTCTTCGATCAGTCTTTCCCATGTAAATGTCATCACATTAGTAACATTTCCCCATCGTTATCAATCTTTTGGGGAAGCGTTATTTCTCAAAGTTACATGAGTTGAAATTTTATTTATTGTTTTTCTGTCTTCAGGAGGATCTGTTGATGACAGTGTATTCATGCCAAGAGTATGGCCTCGGGGGGAAACCCTGGGGGAAAAGTATGGATTTCTACTTTACCTGCTTAAAAAAAATCCCGAAGAAATTGAATATATTGGAGTTTCACCCGTGATGTGAAAAACACTAGTGAAAAACACGTTTCACATCGCGAATATCACGGTTTTGAAAAACGGTTTTTCACGTGGAGTATTACGCCACTTCGCGTAAAACGGGTGAAACTCCATTCGTATGAATTCTTTATACTCTGAAATACCATACGATACACTCTGCGGGTTAGTTTCAAAAGGGAGGATGTGTTACATGCAAAAATAGATACACCAGTTGCACAGACTACATAAATACACCGGAGTTTCTTCACCCTAGTGATATGAGAAACATATTTCACGACTACTGCATATCACCGCGAATATCGCGTTTTACACCGCCACTTCACGTAAAAGGGTAGTCGTGAAACTCATAC
>NW_003205398.1:0-3000 GCF_000006405.1 Perkinsus marinus ATCC 50983
GCGGTTACTCTGCTTATCTCTTTTTGATGATGCAGAGCACCTTCTGTGAGGGCTAAGAACTTTCTTCTGAGTTCAGCGACACATTCATGTATGCCCTTATTGCCATAAACGGGCAGAGTGTTACGGTCATTATTAGTAAAGAAGTCTACGGTAGTATCTACCCAGTCAAGCAACTGGGAGATGTTGCTATCTTTATATGTTATGCGAAGGTCATCGGGGAAATTACGCTGTACTTTCCCCACACCTACTTTCCCTATCCTGTTATTGGCGTCGTTTCCTCCGTGATCCGTCCTTTGATCGTCTCCAGCGTTAGCTCCATCACCATGGCTGCCAGTTGCAGTGATGGGGCGACGACTGTTGGTGCGTGACATTCTTAGGAAGAAAATCAAAACAAACCTAGTAGTAGTAGTAGTAGCAGTGGTAGTAGTAGTAGTATTAGTAGTAGTAGTAGTAGTAGTAGTAGTAGTGGTAGTAGTAGTAGTAGTGGTAGTAGTAGTAGTAGTAGTAGTAGTAGTAGTAGTAGTAGTAGTAGTAGTAGAATGGTTGAAGAGGTTGAAGGAATCATTATATAAAAAGGCTAACTACCACAGACAGGCGGAGAGCAGGAGAGTCATACTAACGTATTGTCACTATGCTGCACTGTAGGCATTGAAGACATGCAACCGTGTTAGAGCCACATGGACATCAGGGCGGTAGCGCACAGTGTGTGTATATGCAATTCTAGGAAAGTTGTCGAAAATTTGGTATGGAAATCGCACACGGACACAGTTCTATCCCCCTCGTGTTGGTTACATCGTTTCCTGTAGACTTCGCTGCATGCCGTCTGCATGAAATTGAAGAGACCGAATTGCAAGCTGCTGTTGAGGAGTTGTGGGTCACTCACTCATTGACACGTTGATTCTAACACGATCAGATATTTGTCACATATCGCCACCCAGGGGGGAGTTCCCTGTCCTTTGTGCTCACGTGGCAAGCTAGGTCTGAGTCGCTCTGATGGTTTACTATGGTGCGAGAACTGTATCGACATGAGGCTCCGTCTAGGAAGGCCTGGTAGGTGGTCTCTCTCACGTGGTTATGCGATGGTGTCACCATTCAGGTTTGAGTCTAGAGGACGATATCGCGCCTCTATTGCATGCAGCTGTTCGTCGGCATCTCGAGGATGGCCGATGTGAACAAATTCCGGTGTTCATGATAAGGGACGGCCGGCTCTTCGTAACATGCGGACTGTGCCGATGGAGAGATGAAGCGTTCTAGAATTGAAGCTACTGTCATGATTTAGTCCTTTTCAATGACTCACATTGGGCAGCAGTGTTAATTGGGGAGACTATGAATGTGTCGCCTCTTTTCTAGTGCTTCTCGTGTGGCTCATTCTAGACTCGTGCGAATATACGCGGTCGACATAGTTCTACATAGTGGTAGAAATGGGACAGTAGGAATGGGACAGCCAATTGTGTGGAGTATTGAAACCGTATCGTTTTTTCTGTCAATTGATCTCTGAATGTGGTGATTTTCTGAGATGAACAGCCGCCGCTGAATGCTCACTCCACACTCACGCGGCACACTTACAACAGTGTATTTCGCGATAACGATGATGAGTACATTAAAAGAGTTGTTGGACGTCTAGCATCAGGGCATTACATCTTTGCGAGTTTGACAAGTGCGCAGGCAAGTATTACGGTGTTACAATCAGATTTGACTTTAAGAATTCAAGTATATCACAATCTAATTACGTTACAATTAAGATTGACAATGAAAATCCAGGTTTGTCGAGATTCAATTATGTTACAATGAAGACTGACGATGAAAATCCAAGTTTGTCACTTGTCTATTTTGTTACAACCAAGTTTGACACTTAGAATTCATGTTTGATACTACCAGAATATACCATGATAAAGATTAACAATATACCGCATAAGTTTGACAATACTATATGACAGACGTACGGACGCGTATTGGTAAAGGACGGGATCTGGGAACCATAGACGCCATGCATAACTCATGAGATGTATAACTAAAGGTACTCACATGAAGAGTTTGCTTCAATTAAACTCGCTAGAATGTGTGATGAAAGTCTAATCATCTCTAGCCATCAGCTAATAGCTATTGTGATTCACTGTCTAAAGTGATCACTCTATTGTCATAGTGTACTCAGTTGGTACGTGGAATTTGAGGGGGTTTCCGTATAGCATCAGTAACCTGATAGGTGTGTAAGCTTTACAAGCTGATGGTTCTTGTTCCTCTCATCTTGGAGGGAAGTGTTCCATAGTGTACGTTTATTGTCTTCAGTTATTTTTTGTTATTACGTGCTTAACATGTCGGTGACGTCAACACTCGCTATTGCGCTTGTCTCATACTTCAGCGTGTCCTTGTCTACGGCAGAACAGGTTGTTCTGGCTTCTGAAATTTCGGGTTGTCCTGTCGGTGATGCTTACTGTGATTCTATTATGCCTGGATCCTATTGCAAGTACTGGAGTACTCCTAGTTACTGCCAGAGCGATCGACGTTTGATAGAGGACTCTGAGACGCGTCAGCTCTGGGAGAGTATCCCATGTGATTGCACTTCGACTCCTCCGACTACGACCACAACTCCTCCGACTACGACCACAACTCCTCCGACTACTACCACAACTCCTCCGACTACTACCACAACTCCTCCCACTACTACCACAATTCCTCCCACTACTACCACAACTCCTCCGACTACTACGACTACAGCTTCACCATCTACAACTGCTTCTAGCGTTTCGGAGTGTCCTGTCGGTGATGCTTACTGTGATTCTATCATGCCTGGATCCTATTGCAAGTACTGGAGTACTCCTAGTTACTGCCAGAGCGATCGACGTTTGAGAATGGACTCTGAGACGCGTCAGCTGTGGGATAGTATCCCATGTGATTGTCCTTCGACTCCTCCGACTACTACCACAACTCCTCCGACTACTACCACAACTCCTCCGACTACTACCACAACTCCTCCGACTACTACCACAACTCCTCCGACTA
>NW_003215219.1:0-1937 GCF_000006405.1 Perkinsus marinus ATCC 50983
TTGCATATTTCTGCTCATCTACTGTGTGTGTTGTTTCGTCGAGTTTATGCAATTCATAACGTACCATTTTCCCTCACATTGTCTTTGATCAGTTAGTGTTAAGTGGTTACTATGGTTACAGTTACTGGTTAGTGAGAGACTTCTTTGCCGTAGTCTCTCGTTAGTCAACGTGACTATTACTAAACTTATCGAAAATCTCATCGTGGAGTAAATATAATTTGTGTATTGGGAATACTACCCCTCGGGAAGTTGTTCTCCACAAAGTATCACAGGTTTCAGCTGGTCGCCCAGACGGGCCTTTTTTGTGAAGTAGGAAATTGCCCTTTTTCTGTCAACTACTACTGTTGTTTTCGTTATGAGCAGATGGTGCGCCCGAAAGGCAATCTCAAAAACGATTGATTTTTATCAATATTTTTGTTATCAATTTCATCGTCATGTGTATGTATGTCTCAACAGTCTTCAGACGTCTACAGCATTTCCAGGTCAAATTCATTTTTTACCGACAAATTTAATTTTTTTACCCATTTGGTTAATGTTTTACCCTTTCCGTTAACATTCTACCCATGGCTTTAATGAAATACCAACAAAATTAATTTTATACCCGGTTTATTTGAAAGTTTGGGAGTCTAATTTAATCAAGGCCTTTCGATGCTCAGCCTGGGTGCATAACCTGCCTCACCATTTTTTCTTTGTTGAGTGTGTTGATCATTTCGCAATTACTAATTTCTGTCAGCCGTATCAATTACTGTTGGTTGTATTTTCTTGGCGAAATTCTTCGCTATAGAACAGTTGAGTGATGTCCACTTCGACGGCCGCCAAATCAACGACGGTTCGGAGTCGGAAAAATGATGGTAAGGAAGGGGACGAACATGTGTTGAATAAAGAGATGGACAAACTGATGGAAGAGCAGTAAGCGAAAGGTCCCGGGTTCGAATCCTAGGGCGGGCATTTTTCCCCCAGTGCTCGCATTCAAGAGCGGCTCGCTGAGACTAAGCCGCCTCCGGTCGACGCGAATGAGGTGGGAGGAATCGTAGACTACGATCAAGATGACGACGGAGCGGGAGAAGGCGCGACTGGTGATGGTTAATGGTTGTAATTTCGTGCCGCGTGACGTTTTTCGACGTGATCAGATGGTCGGGCTGGTAGTAGGCAGGCTTCGGAGCTTGTTCGGCATTCTGAGGAATTAACGGAGGAACAGCGTGAGAAGGAAGCGAAAGCAAGGTTCATCAAGAGCGAGTTGGGAGGCTTCTCAGAAGCTAGCCCACAGGTAGTAGTGATATACTCGAATGGACATTTATTGGTGTTTCACAACTCGTTTTACATGAAGTGGTGCAATACTCCATGTGAAGATCGCGGCATTATGTGAAGTTAGGAGACTTGCCGAATTGCATCCATTTCACGTAAAACATATTATCTGTTTTACGTGTTATTCAACGCCTACATGCGTTTTTCGCGAAGTGAATGTGGCTGAGAAAACCCAAAACATATTACACCACTGCTAACATCAAAGATGAAAATAAAAGCAAAAATGATGGAATATCATCAATAATCGTTTCGAGTGAATATTTGTAAAGTTCAACGTTCAAGTTGTGTAAGCGGATCCTACCGAGAGGATTCGAAGTACATTGGCAGAGCTCATCTCGCCCTGTGGACAAGACTCATAGGCATTATGATGAAAGTAGACATTCAAAGGGTTAAAACTGATCCCTCGTGAGCCCAATGTGCATCGATGCTAAGAGTCTAAACCGTGTTGTCGTAGTAGGCTTTGAACTCTCTCACTCACTCATCGTTCAAGTAGTTGACGTAGTTTTTCCCATTTTTTCAGATTCGCGAGAGTATGAAAAGGAATAGGAGGATGTTCGGCAATCTACTTGGGCATCTCGGTAGTGCCAGACAAAGATTGGAAAATGATAGGAAAAGAGATGCAATTCAACGTG
>NW_003199688.1:0-3446 GCF_000006405.1 Perkinsus marinus ATCC 50983
ATGCGATAACTATTAGAGTTATTAGGCTACTTAGTAGCCGCTACTAGGGATATTGAATTTGCGGTGTGGATTATGCTCAGAAATAGTATTTGGATAATCTTCTTCTGAATTACCGAAGAACTATCTCGAGGGTTCGTCGAGGCTCGAGGCAAACGCGCAATCTGACCGAACCCGGGGAATACCATCCTTCCGACCCGGGGAATCGGCATCTGCAGAATATCTGGCTGTCGCCGCAATTGGCAGCGTGCCACAGCAAAGCGACTCGCCTCGGGCGAACAGCAAGGTCGTGCGCGGATATTCAGTATCTCGCTGATGGAGTCTATCCGAGTCAGATAATCAGACAGCCTCCCAGTGCCTGTGGCTATCAACTGAGCGGTCTAGCCTCGACCCTTACTTTTTCTTCTCGTGGAAGTGCTTTGCTAAAGGCATCCTGAATTGTTGCAATAATATGACAGGTGCTGTAGACCCTATAAGTAACCCTCAATGCTGACGTAGGAGAGCATTTCAATGAATTTCGAATTTCGAGGTGGATCGATTCCTCGAATCGAATCGATTCGTCTGCCCGCCGCAGCATCCTCGATTGATTAGCACCGAACAATCGATCGATTTTCGATATCTCGATCCAATCGAGCCTCGGTCCGATGTATGTTCTACTCTTGACTTGTCCTCGGCTACTTATCATATCGTGCGCTGATCGTGGGCGCCCGCTTGTTCTTGATCGACACGCGAGCCCCCGCGCGATGTGCGTACGTTCGTAGTTAAAACCAGATCCTTCATTGGATAACACCGTAGCCATCTTGGCTCAAGTGCGAGTTTCGTTTGTTAATCCTATTATGGCGACACCTGGGAGATCTCCCCCTCCCCCCGCTACCACCGTCTCATCTACTGGTCATCAATCTGATCTACAAAGGCTTCGTCGTGAGCTTGCCAGGGCTCGCCGCTCCCTAGCCCAAGTCCGTGAAGACCTTAATAATGTGATCGACGACGGTTCGGACGACAACTCGCAGGTTCTGGACGACTTACAAGGGCGCGAATCTGCCGCCCTGACCCGTATCTCTGAGATCGAGACTAACATTGCTGAGGCTCAGGCTACCATCGACGCTGAGCGCAGTGATCTGGCCCGTCAGGCAGGATTGTCACGTGCAATCCAAGCTCGTTTGAGTGTCGAGGATCAGAATACGACTTCTTCACCTCCAAACGATCGTGAGGGAGTCCTTGAGTCCCCCCAATATGTGAGCTTCACCCCGAGCCGGGCCGGCAACGTGATTGATCCGGTCCCTAGAGTGGATGAACGCCCACCTACAACGTTGGCTGACCTGAACCGATTGCCCGTACCTGAAGTGCAGTCTGGTCCTCATGTAGCTTCTCATGTTTCCCTTGTAGAAAATCTGTTCGTGGAGGCTGGTGCTGGACAGTTCAGCGCCTCCGGTTCGTTCGTCCCGCACGCGAAGTTTAAGCTTACCTGCTTCACGAAGTTAGCGACGAGTCTGAAGCCATGCCCTGCAGCATTGGCTGTCGCTCATGAGGTTGCAAGGACAACGAGGTATGATTGGGCTTCTATTCGTCATGAACTCTGGCAGCAGTTCTCTCGTAAGGACCAGCTGAGGGACGAGTACCGATCGGCTCTCCAGTCCTTGAAGTTCGGGGGCTTGGAGCACGCGGATGACTTCCTTCGGAAATGCTCTGCGCTCTACCATCTTTATCAAGATGTTTACAAGGATGAGGCCTCCGAGAGAAGGGTCATGGTTCGCGCGGTTGTCAATAAGTTGCCTGAGAATCTACGCTTGGATGTGATCGAGTCCGTCCACCACTCCACCGGGGTGTCGCGTGACACCGAATGCACTACCTCTGAGGATCTCGAGTGGGAGCTCCTTTTGCCCTTCGATGGTGTTCGTGTGGGACCAACTGTAGTGAGGTGCATAAGGAAGAGCTGTCGTGTCTTCCGTGATGCTTCGATCAAGCTTACTCTACAGTCAAGTTCTGCAAAGGCGTCTGAGAAGGAGGCTGCACGCACAACTTTGCACACGCGTGCCGCCATTGACACTCTCTCCCAATTACACGACGGGAACCCCAAGCATAAGAGAGAGAATCTATCGAAGTGGGCCTCTAAGTTTGCGGCTGTCTATGTGATCGGTGGGCCTGGGGTACAAGGCCCCTCTGATAAAGTGGTTCGCTCGGATGAGTCTAAGACAATCTCACTTCGTTCGGGAAAAGGACAGCTGTGGTTTGTGGCCTACAACAACAAGACGGAAGGTCTCAATGCTGTTAAAGAGATTGAAAGTGATCAGTTTCGAATCAGACCCTTCCAATTCCGAGGGCGCCAAGTCGCTGCCGGAGCTAATGCTTCCTCGGAGACGGGAAACTAGACCGGTCGGCCGAAGATATTTGTGAGACTATTCTCCGAGTCGACCATTCCGATGATTATGCTGGTGTCTCACATGACCTCGATCTTGTCGAGGATGTACCCTTGTCTACTTTTGATTCTCTGCTCTTTGTAAAGTCTAAGCGCCATCCGCCCGAAATTATTATACGCGGGAAGGTCACTTCCCCCTCGGATGTGCGTTCTACCCTGCCCACACCGGTCTTTATTGATTCAGGGGCCGGTCTTAGCTATCTGTTGTTGTCGGACTCGTCAGATCTGTGCTGCGGCCCTGGCTCTCCGTTCGAGGAGTGTGAAGCAGATTTGAGCTCTGTTCGCCTTGCTGATGGTTCTAGGCGGGAAGTGTCCGCCGTCGTTGAAACCATCCTTGGATTGTTCCCGCATGATTGTGCTGATCCTCTTGTCCTGGGCGAGGTTCGTATCCGACTCCGTGTTTTGGTTGTGAAATCTTTCTGGAGAGGTTCTTCTACTTGGTGTGTACTTGCGGGTCGAAATCTACTGTCCTACTGGCAACTCGAGATTCGTGGTTCGTCTTATGCTGCCGTTCGTGGAGTCTGCGTATATCAGAACGCTGTGAGAGATCCTTCCTACCCTTCGAGTGACGACCTGAGTATCTTGCAAGTGCTTCCTGAAGGCTGTGAACCTCCTGATTTGAACCTACCTGGCGTTCGTGTACAGCCCTCTTGTGACGATTCTGTTGATCTTGGCTTCCCTATCCCGTTGGGTACCAAGACTATTAGCCGTGTGATGGACGTTCTGAATGCCCTCTGTGACGAGGGATGGGCTCCTCTGTTGAAATGTCCTGGCGATCGTCTCTCCGTTCGATTACGTAAGCTGTTACCAGTTGAGGTTCGTGACACCCTCCAACAACGTTACACATTTGAAATCAAGTTCGCTGGTTTTGAAAGTGATTCCGTGCGCGAAACGCGGAGCTGTGCTGGTGCTCTGTACGATCGTTTATCTGCTGAAATCGAAAAGCGTACTTTGATCTTATCGAGGACTACGTGAAACGTTTTTGGTGGGTTCGAGCTCGCCGGTAGTACCACTATTTCTTCCATGTCTCCAG
>NW_003217089.1:0-1032 GCF_000006405.1 Perkinsus marinus ATCC 50983
ACTCCCGTGCGAATCGGCAGACCGTAGAGCAAGCACCCGATGCTGCTTACAGTGGTCACTTCGCGCAGCCACCACCCTCTCACATCCCATCTCCTTGCATCTCTTCCCACCTCCGTGCCTCTGACACATTTGTACCTCTCCTCCGGATCTAGCTGGAGCCGCACAATTGGGGTGTAAACAGCGACGCCCGCCTCCGTGGCTCTTGCAGAAATCTGTCTTACCAACTGCACCCTTGCTGCAGTTGGCAGCGACACAACGACGACCACCTCCATGCTTGATGCAATGAATGGAGCCGTCGCGAGCGGAGCTCGTGCACCCAGGAAGCAGACATCTCAGACCTCCACCGTGGTTGATGCAGAAGTACGAACCGCTACGGATGCGCCTCTCGCAACCAGGCATAATACACGTTATGCCGAGAGAAACGCGCCCGGAGTTGCTGTACGCCAGATTGTTGCTCGTGAAACTGGTCATTTGTGACATATGTCGAAGAACCCTGAGAGCGGATTAATATGTATACTTTCTAGCATGTAAGAATCAACCGACCTAATTAATGCGACGGCCAACATCCGATCCCAGTGAGATCATCTTACCCATATGATATGGGCCATATAACGTCATCAATGGCGACTCATCACCACGATTCCTCTAATTGACAACCAAACCCATCACTTTTCTGTCATATGTGTGCGTGTCCACAACAATCAATCATGCTTCCTCGTCAAAAGAGGAAATAGTGCATGTCAAATCAACACCTCTTTTACATCAGCATATTCTCGTCAATTTCGGCAGGAGATTCCTGTCAGGGGTCTCTCCCCAGGGTATGCGCTCCAAGCTCGGCCAGCCGCTCAAGTGAGCAACAGCTGACGAATCAGCGGGGACTTATTCTGTTTCGCCTCGAGCTTCGATTATATGATGCAGCTTACATCTAACTTTTTATTTCCCTATGAACAAATGTTCTTTGGACATCAGGTTGTTTTGCAAGTGCTCACAGCATACTTGCAACACAAACCAATAGAAAGAATCTCGTAGCGC
>NW_003212692.1:0-1031 GCF_000006405.1 Perkinsus marinus ATCC 50983
AATCCTGGCAGTGGCTTATAGCACCATAAATTTCTGGTCTGGTACGAGAAGCAGGAGCAGGATGGCCCATTCTGTGAAGGGGACAGGAAAATTATTGATTCATATAGTTAGTGTGTGTGCCACTTTAGCTTAGTGGCAGAGCGTCTGCTTTGTAAGCAGAAGATCGTCAGTTCAATCCTGGCAAGTGGCTTATAGCACCATAAATTTCTGGTCTGGTACGAGAACCAGGAGCAGGATGGCCCATTCTGTGAACGGGACAGGGAAACTATTGATTCATATACTTAATCTGTGCGTCACTTTAGCTTAGTGGTAGAGCGTCTGCTTCGTAAGCAGAAGGTCGTCAGTTCAATCCTGGCAAGTGGCTTACAGCAGCATTAGGCTCTAGTCGGGTATGAGGAACAGGAGCAGGTTTGCTCACTCCGCAAAGGATACAGAAAGATTATTGATTTATGTACTTATTCTCTGCGTCACTTTAGCTTAGTGGCAGAGCGTCGGCTCTGTGAGCAGAAGGTCGTCAGTCCAATCCTGACAAGTGGCTTATAGCACCATAAATTTCTGGTCTGGTACGAGAAGCAGGAGCAGGACGGCCCATTCTGTGAAGAGACAGGAAAATTATTGATTCATATAGTTAGTGTGTGTGCCACTTTAGCTTAGTGGTAGAGCGTCTGCTTCGTAAGCAGAAGGTGGTCAGTTCAATCCTGGCAAGTGGCTTACAGCAGCATTAGGCTCTAGTCGGGTATGAGGAGCAGGAGCAGGTTTGCTCACTCCGCAAAGGATACAGGAAGATTATTGATTTATGCAGTTGTCTTGTGCGCCACTTTAGCTTAGTGGCAGAGCGTCTGCTTTGTAAGCAGTAGGTCGTCAGTTCGATCCTGGCAAGTGGCTTATAACACCATAAATATCTGATCTGGTACGAGAAGCAGGAGCAGGTTTGCTCACTCCGCAAAGGATACAGAAAAGATTAATAATTTATGTACTCAATCTATGTGCCACTTTAGCTTAGTGGCAGAGCGTCTGCTTTGTAAGCAGAA
>NW_003207052.1:0-2557 GCF_000006405.1 Perkinsus marinus ATCC 50983
AAAAGCTTGCCTGCGTCTCTACTTGGCACACCTGAAGATTACTGCCTCCTCTGCCTTGGAGCTATGATCTAGTGCAGAATCTAAGTTTATCAGCTTATACGTTACTATTGTGAGCAAGAACGTTACGACCATATTTCAATGGCGGGTCGGTGGCTTGGGTCTCTGATCATGCTCCGACTCCACTGTCGCCTTAGCCATGCACGAATTGCTGAGTGTGGCGGACCGGAGTCTATTCCGAGGCAACTTTAAATAACAATCGATAATCTGTGATCTTGTGAATGAAATTAGCTTTTCGTCGACAAGTTGTCTAATTTCGGGATGTAAAACTCTCCTTAATGCTTACCAGATGTCCACCACTAACCTTGTGAATAAGGCGAATGGGCGAAATTTATGCGCAGTTGGCGTTGGGCGAGGCTGAAGCAGCACGTTCTTGTGGGGCGGAGCAGCTTACTACACGATTTCAGAGGTTTGTGAAACTGCAGGGCCTACCAGTGTGGGTTCCACAGCAATATTTCTGGCAGCGGTGCCGCAGTGCAAACGTAGCACACCTCATAATATTTTTCCATGTCAGCACGATTATAGTACCACGCCTCGACCGTATCTATACTAGGTGAGAGATGTAATAAAAAATCCGGAATAGTCATCGACTGATCAGATGAAAAGATGTCGCCACTAGGATATGAGCGTGGATGAAGTCCGCGGAGCCGAGTTTTTCATCGTAGGGAGCGACCCTGTACACGGTACACTGATTAACGATGGAAGAACCCAGACGAGTAGAGAGAAATGTGGAGAATCCGGGTATCGAGCCCGGTGCCTCTCGCATGCAAAGCGAGCGCTCTACCATTTGAGCTAAACCCCCAGATCAAAGGGTAAGATTAGTATTTCGAAGAACCCACGGGGCGGGTAGTATACCTGTCCCCTCGTACTCCCCTGAACACTGGTGGTTTATGAATATACACTATTACGTTGAATACCGAGGAGGGTAAGTGATAATCATAGAATATGAACAAGAGTGTCTGAGTTCTTTGACGCTGGCGTCCAGTGCTTGAATATAACGAGCGTCGCACTTTTACCTTTAACAATATCGTATTAGCTAATCTCTTCTTATTCTTCTTCAAACGATACACCTTAGCTTAAACCTTAAACATTGAACTTTGTCCAGCGGGCTTAAGGGGATGGCGGTTATGAGGAGGAGATGTTCGATAAGTGTATGTACTTTAAGCATACGCTGTGCCAAAAAGGGTCGTCACTGACATTCACCTTGCGGCTGCAGCCCAGAGAGTAGACCCGATATTTACCTTGAGCCAGATGGCTACGGTGATATACTATGGTCGGAATAGCAGTCGTGCCGGTTGCATAAATTTCCCACTGCGTCCCGAAATTCCTAAATGTGACCCTGTGCTCTTACATTACTGCATGTAATCGGACGCGAGTTCAATTCCCGGATACGGGACTTTTCGGTCATTTGATATCAGGCTGTGGGTTCGATTCCCCCTAGCTGCAATTCGACTGACCCGAGTTCGATACCCGGGTACGATACTCGGATATGATGCCCAGGTTCGATACCCGGACACTGCAATTTTCTGACAAGCGTATCTTCATCATTCATGATCAATACAAAGGTTCGATTTCTGCCAACTACATTTCACTTTGGCCATGTTCAACTCTCGGTAGCTGCAACTCTTCCATGGATCTATCAATCATGTCCGGTATGTGGGTTCAATTTGTGCAGAGTGCATTTCATTTCATGACCAGGTTCGATGCCCGGTCATGGAAATTCTCCCATGACTATGTCGTTTTAAACCTCCGATTCCATCCCCCATGCTAGCGCGTTCTTTGGGTGGCCTACCTTATACCACTCCTGACTCCCTCCACTATCTGCTGGGTGTCCCAGATTCCTCTGCGCGCAACCAAATTGGACTCAATGCAATCCGACAACTGGCATCATCGACCCCGAACCTAAGATAAAAAGCATCCACCACTCCCAGTATCTCCAATTCCACGATACTTCGGAAATCGTTGGTATTTTAACGGTTGGATTGTGACACACTAGATGCCATTCACTCCCAACATCACTGATTCGGTAGCAGAATGCCATCTGGTGTTATGCTGAAGGAAACTCTCCATCGAGAGGCGTTCCTTCGGGGTGATTGGTGACACCAGAGTACCAAGAGAAGAGTGTCTTAAAAACTTCGTACACTAATTATTTAGCGACCGGCATCACCACGATTTTGTTCTCTATATGGCGCATTCTCATGAAAGTGAATCGAACGGCAACAACCGAACACTCCACTTACATAAGCCACCTGGTTTGCGTCGATAAGAAATAATTTTCAGCCGTGACGCTCATGTTTTCGTTACAAGGCCGTGATGGCGCGAAATTTCAGCGCATTGTAGCCAGTTGACCCAGAAAAGCCCCCTGCGGGTAACTACCCATCATCGACTGCGATCGAGGTGCGTCCCAATGCAGCCATGGGACCAGCGCATGTTGACGACACAAAATGAGAGAAATTTAGGGAAGAAACTACTGATGGCACCCGTGCTCTCTATTACCACA
>NW_003204801.1:0-2687 GCF_000006405.1 Perkinsus marinus ATCC 50983
ACCGAACGCCACTTTTTACAGTAAGCTAACTTGTCTTATCCCGACGAGGAACACGCCACTGCTAGTCCATTAGGTACGAATCGCAGCTGAGGTTCTCGTAGGAATGAGAAACGATGCTAGTCCATTAGCGACGAGTCGCAGCTTAGGTTCTCATACGGACGAAAAACAATGCTAGTCTTTCGGAGACGAGTCGCAGCTGAGGTCCTCATAGGGACGAGAAATACTGTTAGTCCCTCAGGAATGAGTCGCAGCTAAGGTTCTCGTATCAGCTAGTCTCGACGAGCATTCTACTGCTAGTCCATTAGGGACGAGTCGCAACTGAGGTTCTTGCGCACATAATCAGCCGGGGTGGCAAGCATCGGAAAACCCCGGGAAATTCTACCACAAATCCTATCCCATTCTACCATAATTCTACCTAATATTTAATATTTAAATAATATTCACCTAATATTCACGTAACATTCACTTGATATTTACCTAATATTTACCTGACATTCACCTAATATTCACCTAATATTTACCTAATATTCACTTGAAATTTACTTGGTATTTGCTTTATATTTAATATTCGATATTTACCTGATATTTCCCTAATATTTCTCTAATATTTACTTAATATTTACTCAAAATTTACCTAATAATTACTCAATATTTACCTGAAATTTACCTAACATTTACTCAACGTAATATTTACCTGATATATATCTAATATTTACCTGATATTTGCTTAATATCTAATCAATTTGATTAAATCAAAATTTACCAAATATGTACTCAATGTTTACCTAAAATCTACTTGATATTTACTTAACTTAATATTAACCTGAAATATTTATCTAATATTTACTTAAAATTCGCGTAACATTTACTTTATATTTACCTAATATTAACCCAATATTTTCCAATAATCACTCGAAATTTACTTGATATTTACTTGATGTTCACTTTATAGTTAATTGATATTTACCTAATATTTACTTGAAACCTACTTTAAATTTACTTGAAATTTAAGTATAATCTACTGGATATTTACTTGATATACACTTAATATCTACCTAAGATTTACTCAACACTAACCTAATACTTGATACCTATTTAATATTCAACTAATATTCACCTAATATTTACGTAACATTTACTTGAAATTTGACTAATATTTACCTGATTTTTACCTAATATTTACTTAATATTCGCATAACATTTACTTAATATTCACCTAATATTTACCCAATATCTACCTAATATTCACTTGAAATTTAGATGGTATTTACTTTATATTTATTATTCGATATTTACCTATCATTTAACTAATATTTGCTTGAAATTTACTTGATATTTACTTGATATTCACTTGATATTTACCAAATATTTACCTACCATTTACCTAATATTTACTTAAAATTTACTTGAAATTTACTTGAAATTTACTTGAAATTTACCTAAAATTTACTTGAAATTTACTTACGATTTACTCAATATTTACTTAATATTTACTTAATATTTACTTAATATTTATTTAATATTCACTTAGTATTTACTTAGTATTTACTTAATATTCACTTAAAATATACTCAATACTGACCTATTTACCCGATACCCATCTAATATCTACCTAATATTCACTTGATATTTACTCAAAATTTACCCAGTAATTACTTGATTATTTTCAAAATTCGAGAAAAGTATGTCTTGAAGAATTCCAACGATTAAGTTGTGTTCATCCGTGAGCAGTTTCCGTCGATGTTTGCACTGCCAGCTTGGCAGCATCCGTTACTGCTCACATTTGTTTGCTCACATGTTTGCTCGGTCTCACATTTTCGGGAGCGTGGGTACAACTTCCTTTTAAGGCACCACCTAACAGGAGAGATGTTGATGTCGTAGGGTACTGAGAACACGGATGGCTATACTAACCCTGTTATATACTGCATGAGAAGACCTCGCCTTTTTGCGTGAATTGAGGGCCCCGACGGTGACTCGGCCATACTGTGTGACTTCTTCGATGAAATCGATGAGAACCTTAACATGCGACACGATGTGTCACAGTTTGTTGGCCTGCGAGAAGAGAGCCGTCTTCTCGATCTTCTGACGCAGGTAACAGCACGATACTCAACACCACATCAGTGTTCAAGTGCCTCTTCAGATGCTACTCAACACCTATTGCTACTCAATGATACTCAACACCACATCAAGTGCCTCGTAAAATGCTGACCGGGCCGACCATTTGGCTTGTTCGCCCTTTCCACGGCACGATGCTAGGAAAGACGCTTCACCGAACCTTGATGGGGGAACTTCTGAAGTTGGTTGTCCATGCGAGGATCCGCTAGGAGAAGCTACCGGAGACTTTGCACCACAACATTCTCCTTTGTCGCTTGAAGCTTCTCATGGTAGTGACGATGATGACAGCGCCAGTAGTAGCTCTGAGGGAGCAGAAATGGCTCACTTCAAGTGTTGCTGGGGAAACTGTGGGCGAGTCGCTTGGCGGACTCACGAATGGAAGATTTGAGCAGAAGCCATTCCTTGTATGCCGTGGAGCCATTGCCGAAGACTTCGGCCCGAAGTGGTTTCAGATTTTCTGGCAGCCACTCTGACTGCCGGCTGAGACTCAGCCGCTGAGAATGAGCGCTATAGAATAACGAGGATTATTCTCAACGGTGGGCACTCAGGAGTGGAAGTAGCTGTGTGCTGTA
>NW_003207037.1:0-1043 GCF_000006405.1 Perkinsus marinus ATCC 50983
CATGGTTGCCAAACGCAAGATACAGACTTGAAAATCATATCATGGGGACTTCACGCCTTCCTCCGTGTCGCGATAATATTGATTATAGCTTGTGGGTGACGAGTAGAAGACTATGGGATCGGTATTTCACGTATCCGTTGAGCCTTACCTTGGAAGCTTCCAGACCTGAGAAAGCACAGCCGGTGAGTTCTTTCCTTAAACGGGAATGAATCTGAGTCGGAGTCAGAGCATAGGTGATAAGGAATGCTCATGAGTCATTAAGAACTGCCGCATCCGTCTCCAGAAAAGAAGGTACCTCGTCGTATTAACTGCGGGTCGAAACTCATTTCATTCAAGGAAGCGCTCCCAGCTGTATGTGATGTTGTCCAAATCATCGGAGCTTGCGTGAGATGATCTAAGTACAAGTAGCGAACATCTGTTAGAAGTTACTTATCTCTCATCTCATTGTTTGAGTTATTGTACTACAAATTCCGCTGCGTCGACGGTTAAGCTCATCCCGCACTAAGGTCAAGACTGAATCACTCAGAGGGGCTACCGGATTCTTTGCCATTGAGTCGTTCAAGAGAGTAGCGAGTAGCAGGCTCATTGCTGGCAGTTGACGCATAGTGCTCCAGAAAAGGCAAGCTCACACTCCCATAGATCCCCAAGCCACAGCTCCCAGAACGACTCTTGATTTCAAATACGTAGAAGAGTTCCGTCATTTCTTGATGCGTCCCCTAGAGTAGTTCATCTTCTAACTTCTCAAGAGAATCGATAGAGTGAATGATTTCGGAGGTACTCTCCTGACATTCAGATCCGGCAAACCATCGAAAAATCTTAATCAGATTGTCACATGAGCTCCATTTAGCTCATTACCTGAGGCGGATAAAGGTTTAGACGAAATTTTTGATACGATTTCCGCTTCTCCCCCAGTTCGGTCAACGCAGTCGTATCTGAAGGTGAGAGTGATAAAGATATTGTTTCTCCCACGAGCGGTTGGGTTTTGAGGGATACGCACCTCGACAGAAACTTTTGACGTATGGACGACTCTTTCTCGTCTCGGC
>NW_003199287.1:0-2907 GCF_000006405.1 Perkinsus marinus ATCC 50983
GGTAGGCGGTCGCGATGAAGATGTTTGAGCGATTTTCTATGGTAGATTCGTGAAGTTCCGTGCTGGGGACTGCCGTTTCGTCAGAGTATTCAACCAAGACCACATGGAGTCCTTCGTTGACATTCTGGCAAAGTTCCACAATATCACTCACGTTGACTTTGGAGGCATCGCTACGACAGCCGCGGGCTCAGAGCTTCAAACTTGGTCAGTATTGATTTGAGTATTTACAAAGAGTATCCACATTGATAACTATTTTAATGCGATGCTGACCGGGATGAGTCATTCTCGTTATTCGCGATCCTCCTCGCTGGTGATTATTAGGCCAGTGGATATCAACTTCTTATCAGAAGCTTAACGATCGACTGGTTCGCTTCGTCTGTCTTTTGGCCGTGTTGATGTCAACGCTGTCGGCGATCTAATCATGTTATCAGGCGTCCCTTGAGTCGAGGCTTCTCTCATACTGGAGTCTCCCACTTGTGTCTAAATCATGAGAGAATGCGGCCTCCTGTGAGGAACATCATTGATTCTCTGGCTCCATTATATATTTCAGGTGCTCCGAGCTATCCAGAGCGGCCTTGCTAAGACTCAGGGGCTCATAGAAAAGATACGGCAGACTCAAGGGGTCAGCAATGACGAGTTGGATAAAGTCGCCCGGTTGGAAACAAATGCGGAAAGCGTTGGATTGTTGATCCGAATTCAGGCCTTACTATCCTCCGGCGTGGATACCGCCTTCTGGCGACGACAGCGTCGCTGCTGGTACACTATGAGATTGAGCTCGCCTTTTCGCATACTACTACATTACTCTGAAATAGTATCAAGCATGTTACTACTATGTGCTGTGTTTTAAATGGACTCGAATATTGAGACTCGTCTTGTGTAGCCCTTGACCTTTGTCAATAACGAGCTGCTAGAGTTAGTCTGTTCTTGTAAACCAGAAAACCAGAATGGCAGGCAAAACTAACGTGGAGCAGACGACCGCGTGAGCGCAGTTGGCCGAAATCGTCGAGCTTAAAGAGCAAATCTAGGAGAGAGTCTCGCCGCAGAGAGTACACGGAGAATAATGAGGGGAAGCTTTGCATGTAGTCATCGACGACGAGAAGGGCGATATCCCCTTGAAGGGATGTTAGATTGGCCTGAACCCTTCAAGTACAGCAGTCGGTCGGACACCTTAAAATGAGTGTCGGTTGTATGACACATAACAAGCTGTATTAGAGAGAACAATCCTCTGATATAAATCGGACAGCTGGATCGGCTCGCTTTGACTGCTCCAAGCCTGTCACGTCGATGTAGTTCGAGCGCCTCCACCCCGCAAGTCCTTCATGTGCTTCAACGTCGACAACCCTCGTTCAACGAATCTTCCAATATCCAGATCTCGCAATGATGGTGATATACTATCAAGGTCTGTACCACTCGGTGAGTGGCACTCGCCAGTTTACGAGGAACTGAACACAGTGCGGTGGTATAACGACAATAACGATAATTGTCAATCGAACCAATAAGAACAATGCTAACTAATGGTGCATTTCGCCAACCCAAGTAATTTAAGAATCAGCTGAAGTTCAGCCGCTGAAGAGTAAAAACCAGAAAAATGGACCAACGGCACATGAGGGTCGTACATCGTATGCTTACAAAAATATCGTTCGGAGAGTTAACAAGTTGCCGGGACTGTAAGAAGCTATCACGTCACTTTTCGCGATACGTGACGCTGCCGAAGTTCACCCGGCTGCCGGTTTATGTGGAGACGGCTGATTCGACGCTGAACTCGCTTGAGTGCGTCGTGCGTCTTTCGCTAGGCGGCGTATGACCAACTGCCGGTAGTCGTCGCTACAATGTGATATGTCACAATGAGGTAAGAGACTGTTCTCTCTGTTCATCCAAGCTTTGGTTCCGCGTAAAAACCTGAAATACCCAGGAGCATCCAATAACTCGCAAGAGGGCTTCGGATCGGAAATGGAAAGAACTCACGATATTGTTAAGTTACCTGTGGACTGATGCCGAAATGCCACTAAGGAGGCCCCTTAAGGGAGAGTGTATCATCATCACGGCACTTCCTAGTATACCCATCACCATACCAAATGACAAACGGCAAAGCACCAAGCCGGATACCACCAATATGTAGAACACTGGCTTCGACAAAGGGTCCCTAAAAGATACACTCCGTACCCTGTCAATCATGCTTCAACTTCACCTCCACATGAGTAAATCTTGCGCGAAGTCTAAGGAATCGGCGAGAATCCTGAGAGGCCGCTGGAACCGGGCTGCTGTATCCTTAAGCCAGGTAGGGGACAACTGGGTGAAACTACGCACTAAGGCGTTGATCGACTTCTCTTCATCATCGTCTGAAACAAACAAGTAAAACCTGAACGGTCTCAGATGATCATAAGAAACCACCTCGAGTACGCGGAATTGAAGAAATTTTCACATACACTGACAGTTCACCTAGTTCAAACCAACCGTGAGACGAGCATGAGCTATTACCATCCAAAGCGACGAAGGCCATACTGCCATGTCTACTGATGGAGGACTCTTGATCGGAAGCCTTCTTGTAAGCAGACATCATCTTATTACGTCCCATCAAAGCTGCAACTCCCCAGCATAGTGCCGCTGGCCAATACTCCACGAAGCAACTGAGAAAACCCGAGACTGCGTCCGAAGACCGATTAATTCCCCACAGACGCTTTCCCCAGACGGCAGGGAACGAGTACAAAGATACTGTATGACGAACTGGGCCGCGAAGCGGTAATTTCGCGATGCAGTAAAGCTTCAGCGGTCATTTTAACGTAGTAGCGTCGAGAAACCGTCCCGATGTATATTACCAAGCATAAAGATACAGCACCCATACTAAAACAGACTGCCACCAACTATTCCACTCGAATATCGGGTAGAAGAAACCCATGAGTAGACCCT
>NW_003208779.1:0-1001 GCF_000006405.1 Perkinsus marinus ATCC 50983
TTTCTACCAAGTATATAACTTGTATTATAAATTTCGTATTCTCTATTCATATTCATAATTGCTCTACATTGGAGTTTCACCCGTTTTACGTGAAGTGGCGTGATACTCGGTGAAAAACGCGATATTCGCGGCGCTATGCAGTAGTCGTGGAATATGTTATTCACTAGTGTTTTTCATATCACTAGGGTGAAACTTCATCATATTCTTTCATTGCTAGATAAAAGGGAAGATACATATTTTAACAACATCGAAGTGCGAGGAGAGCATGTATGCAAAATTTCAGTTCAGTTTGGTTTCTGGGGAAAAATTATGGCGGTGACATTAAACGAAATTTTTAGATTGCGCACACTGTATGGTTTCAGTCGTTTGTATGGGAAATCGTTCAGAATAATTCTGGTGAATGAGCTCGGCTAGAATCGAACTGACGATTGTCGGATCTAGAGTCAAGTGCTCTACTGTTGAACCATAATTCTTGATAATGTTTTCGAGCCTAAATTGTATCATGTAAACAACCACGCCGACATTTCTCCTCAGATTTGGGATCTGCGCCAACAGAAGTGCGTACAGATATATCGAGGTCATCATCAGTCAGGAAGTAACCGGCATAATTTCGTGGCGAGTGACGGAAAAATACGGGTTGTGAGTTACTGCGCTCTCCTGCTTGTATCGCATCCTCTCCGCTGTTGTAGGTTAGATTTTCACCACACGGCAAATGGCTGGTCGGTGGCGGTAGTGACGGCTCTGTAAGGCTGTGGGATCTCAGCGCTGGGAAACTGTTGAAGGATATGGAGGACCCCCACAGAGATGCTGTAAGTCACCTGGGCTGTCGCCTCTGTTTGTGTTAAACGGAGTTTCATCCGTTTTACGTGAAGTGGGGTAATACTCCATGTGAAAAGCCCCGATATTCGCGATATAAAGTCAATTGAAAATACTTGGGGAATTACACCGGGCAAATCACCCCGTATTACGTAAAACTCATCACGTGTTGCTCACATGCGTTT
>NW_003211521.1:0-1305 GCF_000006405.1 Perkinsus marinus ATCC 50983
GGATACATGCTGAGGCTAAGGGTACAAGAAGATTGTTGGTCTGCCAACGAACGATCTCCAATGAATTGACCTCATTCAGAACACTATGTAATGGGGGCCCCTCTATGAGGAGCAAGAGTTTTGTGATCTATTCAGCGTGTCGGATGCGAACTCATGTGTGCCGTTAAGTCGGTGTTGCGCATAGTGACCAGATAGTGGGATAAATCTCAAACTCGTTGGTCTCGTGGCCTAATGGATAAGGCGTTGGTCTTCGGAACCAAAGATTGTGGGTTCGAGTCCCACCAAGATCGTCTTCAAGCCGAAAAGTGCCTATACACGGATGCCACTGGCCGTACAGATGTCGATGTTGATTGTACACCCTTGTGACTCGTCGGAATACATGCCGAAGCTAACGGTACAAGAAGATTGTTGGTCTGCCAACAAGCGATCTCTAATAAATTGACCCCTTTAAGAACACTATGTAATGGAGGCCCCTCTATGAGGAGCGAGAGTTTTGCGATCTATTCAGCGTCTCGAATGCGAAATCATGTGTGCCGTTAAGTCAGTGTTGCGCGTAGTGACGAGATAGTAAGGTAAATCTCAAATTCATTGGTCTCGTGACCTAATGGGTAAGGCGTTGGTCTTCGGAACCAAAGACTATGGGTTCGAGTCCCATCGAGATCGCCTCTACGCCGGGAAGCGCCCACATACGGATGCCACTGGCCGTACAGGGGCGGTATGCGGATACTGATTCGAGAATCACAGGCACTGATTCAACTCACTATCTGATTTCCGATTTTGATTCAACTCACACCATGATTCACAAGTGTTGATTCAGATTCCGTATTCATGAGTAAGATTCATGATTCGTGAGTATGATTACTGATTCCAGATTCAGATTCAGGATTCGCGAGTACGATTCCTGATTCCTGATTTCGCTCAAGCGTTGATTTCGATTCTTGATTCAGAATCATGATTCCTGATTCAGAATCATGATTCCTGATTCAGAATCATACTCAGCCATTGATTCTGATTGTGAACCAATGAGTCAGAGTATTTACTCAACCCAGTGAGTAAGAATCATGATTCTAGATTTTTTCAACGTGATTGTGATTCGAAACTCATACTCGTGAGTATTTTACTCAACTCGAGAACGCCAAAGATTCAGAATCTGATTTTTACTCAGCGTGTGATTCCGAATCATACTCACGCCGTGAGTATCTCCATTTTTCCACGTTATTTTGCCTTGATTCGTACCGGGGGTCCGGACCCCCGGTACCAAACCCTGATTCTGATTCTCGACCTTGATTCACGACTTCAGCGCGC
>NW_003203158.1:0-898 GCF_000006405.1 Perkinsus marinus ATCC 50983
TGGTCGTAGGTTCGAATCCTGCATCGGATATACATTAACCTCACTTCCTCTTCATCCATTCTACGTCAACGAAATCGGGCATCCGATGTGAAGCTCCACCTAGTTTGCACAAGACGCTGAAGGCAAGCACATGAGATAGTGGTGCGCACCAACGGCTGTACCTGAGCAATCCGAATTCCGCTCACGTATTCTGACGGATTGACCAATTACCGCCTAAGCCATTTCGGAAGAGTATTCAACTTTAATATCAATCAAAGTGACTAGCTTTATCGCCCGATTAGTTCAGCTGGATAGAATGTCTGCCTACGGAGCAGATGGTCGTAGGTTCGAATCCTGCATCGGGTATACATTAACCTCACTTCCTCTTCATCCATTCTACGTCAACGAAATCGGGCATCCGATGTGAAGCTCCACCTAGTTTGCACAAGACGCTGAAGGCAAGCACATGAGATAGTGGTGCGCACCAACGGCTGTACCTGAGCAATCCGAATTCCGCTCACGTATTCTGACGGATTGACCAATTACCGCCTAAACCATTTCGGAAGAGTATTTAACTTTAATATCAATCAAAGTGAATAGCTTCATCGCCCGATTAGTTCAGCTGGATAGAATGTCAGCCTACGGAGCAGATGGTCGTAGATTCGAATCCTGCATCGGGTATACATTAACCTCACTTCCTCTTCATCCATTCTACGTCAACGAAATCGGGCATCCGATGTGAAGCTCCACCTAGTTTGCACAAGACGCTGAAGGCAAGCACATGAGATAGTGGTGCGCACCAACGGCTGTACCTGAGCAATCCGGATTCCGCTCACGCATCCTGAATCGGCCACTCGATGTGAAGCTCCAACTAGTTTGCACAAGACGCTGAAACAGCACATGAGATAGTGGTGCGCAC
>NW_003206078.1:0-815 GCF_000006405.1 Perkinsus marinus ATCC 50983
CGGCCTGAAAAGATACCAAATTTTACCCAACATTCACCAACAAATTCTTGTTGGTATTAGACACTATATATTGGAGTTCCACCCTAGTGATATGAAAAACACTAGTGAAAAATGTATTTCACGACTACTGCATGTCACCACGAATATCGCGTTTTACACAGAGTATTACGCCACTTCACGTAAAACGGGTGGTGAAACTCCTCAATTAACCCACCAGGATATATGAAAATTTTCAATGTTAATTTAAATTATATAATTACTTTCTTTGGAAAATTTATGGGGCATTTATTAACACAGTTGCTGGTAATACCATAAATTCCATAATAAAAAAATATTAGTAAAAATATCAATGCATACATACCTTTCTTCTTCTTGGTAAGTGGGCTCAATCTGCCACACAAGTTGGCGCCCCAGTCCCTCAACGTTGGGTCGCCCGATACGTTCATCAACTGCCGTTCGAACAGTTCGGAAAACCTCTTCAGAAGATTCCACCTGAGAAAAACTAAGCCGATTTTTGCAGCCGACTTTCTCACCGACACTCATGCCGTGTGTTGAAAAAGCCCCACGTAGGAGGACATATTTGACCAGTACCTGAACACGGGGAATTCAAAAAATTGTTCGGTGGAGTTTCACCCGTTTTACGTGAAGTGGCGTAAAAAACTCCGTGAAAAACGCTGTAGTAGTCGTGAAGTATATTTTCTCACTAGTGTCTTTAATATCACTGGGGTGAAACTCCATCGTATGATCGAGGAAATATAGAGCAAGGATGATCGATAAAGTGAAATTATTGCTATTAGAATTTCTATTCGACCACA
>NW_003202469.1:0-924 GCF_000006405.1 Perkinsus marinus ATCC 50983
ACAGGAGCAGCAGCAGCAGTAGCCTTGTCAACAACAGGACCGAGGACACAATCGGGGGCATACTTCTCAATGACATCAGATGGATGGATCATGTTGAACTCCTTACTAGCATCTTTGCCTGCAAAGGTCATGATGGCAAGTTTTCCACCAGGATGTTCTGGAAGGAAGTTCGTTACGTTCAAGACCTGGCCATTGATGATAACCCAGCAATCACTCTCAGTGGTGTGCTTAGCGACTTCCTCCTTAGTGTAACCGTGTACAACAGGAGCAGCAGGAGCCGCAGCAACCTTAGCTTGAGCAACCTTCTTGGGTACGCTAGCAGGTGCCTTAGCAAGAGCAGGCAGAGAGACGCTCTTCTTGAGACCAAGGAGACCCTCACAAGCATCGTCAGCAGTCAAGCGACCGAAGACAACACAATCGAGAAGCGAGTTACCGCCCAAACGGTTGTTGCCATGGACACCTCCCATAACTTCACCGGCAGCATAGAGACCACGAATTGGCTTCTTCGTCTCCTTGCTAATGACGCGACCGGCCGTGTCGATCTTGAGACCACCCATGCAGTAGTGAACAAGAGGAGTGACAATGGCGACGCTATAGTGATCGTCCATCTTGAAGTCGTAGTTCGTGAAGAACTTCTTGCCGAACTTATCGAAGGTCTTACCGGTCGGATAGGCATCATACTCACCACCATCGGGGTTGGCCTCCTGTTTACTGGCAACCTCCTTGTAATCCTTGAAGGTCTGCTCCAAGGTAGAAGCCGGAATGCCCATCTCCTTAGCGAGATCGTAAGCACTGTCGAAGTCCTTCATGACACCACGGCCCTTGTAGTGCTCAACATGCCAGCGAATTTCGTTGGCCGAAGCAGTGTTCAATACCAAACGGAAGGACCCTTGTTGTGGAACATCCTATCGGACACATAATCAC
>NW_003212264.1:0-3429 GCF_000006405.1 Perkinsus marinus ATCC 50983
ATACGCATATCGGCGATCATGGTCCCACAGTGGTCGGAGAAATATGGGACCCAGACCTGTCACTAAATTCATTAACCGAAGATTCCTATAGTTACCTCAAATGTGATATTGAATAGGTCCAAATGCCACAAAACGGCCACAATGACGATGAGTAGCAGTAGTGCGATAAGTAGGCAAGTCTGAATCGGTCGGGGAGCGAGAAACGATCCCACTTGGGGAATGCGAATGAGCTGAGCTCGTAAGTTGGCTATCATGGACCGATGGTGATATGAGGGAGGAGCATCTGATCCCATATGAAGCCACGCAACTGAATATTACGAAACTTTAGACTAGCGTCGTGACTTAAAAGCCGTGTGACCTCATCCCGCAGAGGTTCGATCCTAGCACCCGTTCATTTTAATTGTAGAACGCAGTTGATTCTCATCGAGTTGCTTCCCCTGTGCTACAGTAAGGGTAACAATCCATGATCATTCCATACCCGAGGAGGAATGTAAGACCAACAGACGGTGTCACTAAATTTGCTAGCCTATATCACTAAAGGTAGCGCGCGCCCAGAACTTTCGCTCCGAATCATGCGCTCCTCTTAGAATACTTGAAATGGTGTGGAATGCCGCATCGGGGTAGGGGTTTGCACTTACATGAGAGGTTTGGATCGTTCAGAAATGAGGACTCTGTTATAGGCTATCCGAGTCGACACCGATCAAGCAAGCCCGATGATCGGGCCCCGATCCACATTATTACACCAACGGAAATCACGACTTGTTCATTTTCAATGTCTACTATTACTCTCAGTTCAGCTGAAGTTGTCATACTCTTCACTCGGCACCGGACATGTAAGTATTTTGAGAAATAACCTTTCACCAACAAAGCAAAGAAGCTCGACTCGTTGAGTTTATTCAAACCCAACGGAGATGCTCTGTAAAATGCAGGAAGATGGGAAGATAGCTAAGGTAGGTAGCAAGAAGACAGGCAGCGAGTCGAAGCAAATCGACGTGCACTGCCTCGGCTTGGGAGTCCCAAGTTGGGACGAGTCTCGAATACGATCTTCGTGGGATTCCCTTGGACTCGGATTCCTACGAGGGGGTTATCGAGGAGATGTGATGGTCACGCTGGTCTTCGGCGGACCATTTCTTGACAGGCACTTAGGGACTACCGCCTGGGCATGGGATGACCCTAGTTGAGGTTAGACCCCCTGGGGGCACCCCCCCCCATCCTTGGGGGATCTTCGAGGTTCGGACTCCTTTGGATGCGATTCGATATAATATATACAGATCTGTTCATCGAACAGATTCCGCAGAGCATTAACTCTACACTCTACACTATGAAGGAATTCAATATGGTCACTGTCCAGGAGACTCTGTACGCAGGCGGTTCATTATCCTGTCATTGGCATGCTCCCCCAGACACTCCAACATATACAACATATGAACACGAGCAATATTTGCACAAGATTCAAAGAACACAGATGATGTCCTCAAAGTTTTTTTCGTCGTAGTTCAAATCCGTTTAAGGGTTTGAAACTCAAACCCTTAAATGGATTTGAATTACGACGCTCGGCTCGACTAAGAGCCTTGCAAAATAAGAAGGGGGGCATGTGATGTGCCACTCTTATAACACAAGTATTGTCCCTTATCTGTTCGTCCGCATTATTGCTTAGCTCACACAATTAGCTGTAGTTTCGTCGATAATAACAGTTTCTCTTACCTATCCCCTGATTATATTCCTGTTGGGTTCTGAAGTATCACACGTGGAGAACGACAATGAAGGTCCAGAACAAGAACAACAACAACAACAACAACAGCAACAATCACAACCACAACCACAACAACAACAACAACAGCAGACTGTTGAGCAAGATATAATATCTTAGATATTCCACAACGTTTAGTTGGAGCTAATTCAGATGAGAACGTCCAGGCCCAGCTGTTGGCTTTGCAAAATGAGGTGATAAGAATGAAAAATAATGGTGGCGGAGAGTCATCAGAGATGGGTAGAGCAATAGCTATTACTAAGGCTATTGTCCCATACGATCCCAAGAAACAGACATTTGAGGAATGGCGGTCAAAGTTTAATGGTTCTTGAGAGGCGCATCATTCAACTGCTTAATAATCACAATTCACCGTGGTTCGAGGTAGAGGCAGTGCCTATTAGGCACATTGCGTACGTACCGCAGACTTCCCCACTGCTCCCGATGGAGCAGAAAAGGAGGTATCCAACAAGGAGCTCACTGAGCTCAGCTCAGCTCCTGGAGCTGCTACAACTTGTTTGGAGCCGAGACGATCCCCTACACAAGAGTGTCTGTTGGAGTCCAACTAATGCTTGACTCGGCATTTTGCCCAATAGTATTGGCCAATGCCAGTAACCATCGATAGTCACACAATATACTCTACAAGTGATCAGACCCAATCAATAGAGAGAAGTGTAAAGTTCACAGTGTGAACCCAGCAACTCAACAGTATGCACACATATGCACCACCAACATCACAGAGAATAATAACCAATGATGCGGATTATATGATCTTCTTACTTTCAAATAGTCTTAGACGGACTTAGCAGACTTAGATAGTCTTAGTGCTGGGCTACACAGCTACTACACAGAGACAATACCAACACAGAAGGAGGTCGTCACACAGTAGATATCCTCAGGTCTCGGTTGAAGTCCAGGGAGTCGGAAGGGCATGTGTCGAACACTGCATTTGGAACTTCCAAATTGGAAGACAGCCCCTCGCTATCCTACGCTGTAGGACCTACAGCGAATATATATCAGGGAGTTCTTCAGAGGGAGTCCCTCTGAGGGACATCATCGACGAATTCCCCTGATCCTTTGGTTATGCCTCGTAACCTTGAGCCGATGTTGATACAAAGTGGATAATGATAGTGTCATCATCATGAAACTATCATGTTGAGCAAAATGCAGAGTTATTCCATCTATTTTACCTCATTCCCAAGAGCACTACGAATATGGGGTGTAGTGTTGGCAACACTATGTTGCCGACGAGTCTCGCGCTGCGCGTCTCCTTGGGCGCTGGGTGATATCTCATTGAGATTATCTCGAAAACTCAACATGTAGAAGATTTCGGACAATAACTTCTTTTTAGGAGGGTGGAAGCCGGAAGGCTCTTCAGAGAAGTCATAAGACATGGCTTCGCGGACTCCATCCGTTCGAGAGTATCCACGATTTCGAGCCATAATGAAAACTTAGAACAATTTGTGAGGGGAGAAGTCATGATATCGATCGAACAAGTTATCCAAGAAGATTCACTCGATACACATCCAAGAGACTCGCAGAAAGAAAAGTGTGCGAGACCGCTCTTAGAGTTCACGAACCGCCTAGAGCTCCGACTGGTGTGGCTCTTGGAGAATCTGGTCCGAAAATACCGTAGATGAAATCGTTGATCATGAGCAGGGCAGCCTTGGGTTGGTCGGTGG
>NW_003213984.1:0-978 GCF_000006405.1 Perkinsus marinus ATCC 50983
AGATTTTTTTCTCAAAAATGTGCATATGAAGAAAATTGAATATTTGAATTCGCCGAGTATTTAGTGATATGCTCAAAACCAAACACGGAGAATTTCGTGATTGAAATTTCGTCCAGTGCTGGAGTAGGAATATATGTAATCGCTTTCCTCAGCTGCTGAGCTCAGGAGTTTCCTATACAGTGTTGGAGTAGGAATATATGTAATCGCTTTCCTCAGCTGTTGAGCTCAGGAGTTTCCTATACAGTGTTGGAGTAGGAATATATGTAATCGCTTTCCTCAGCCGCTGAGCTCAGGAGTTTATATGCGAATTAGGGTAGAAGTGTAGAGAAACCAACAAGAATTTTCCTCGCAGAATTTTAATATTGTCATCACCAACACATGTGCATATTTTTCCTTCCTCCTTTCTGAAATTTGATATCAACTATATAATGAGGAAATCTTGATTCAGATTCAAGCATGATTTCTCAATACTTTTCGTACGCCTATATCATGACTTGGCCTTAGCTCGGACGAGTCCAGCTGAAGTGGTAGGAATGGTTTGCTACTACTATCGAGAGGTCGCGAGTTCAATCCCTGGTAGGGGCGTTTTTCCTTCTTCCTTAGGGGGGCTTGGGAGTCGGGGATGCATCTACTGAGATTCAGCGGCATAGTGAACTGGGCGACTTTACGTGTCAGATGTTTACTCGAAAAGACGTTACTGTTATGCTAGCCACAGAGTAGGAGGGGGACTCACGAGCTCAACGGAGTTTCACTAGAGGTGTAAAAACAATAGTGAAAAAAACATATTTCACTTTTGCAGTGAATAACGCGTAAAACGTGTGGTATGTGTTCTACGTGATATGGGGTCATCTCTCTGAAGTGTTTTCAATTCACTTCATATCGCGAATATCGCGTTTTTCACATGGAGTATTACGCCACTTCACGTAAAACGGGTAATCGTGAAACTCCAATAGGGAAGGATTTGCGACTTATCGTTTT
>NW_003215810.1:0-1883 GCF_000006405.1 Perkinsus marinus ATCC 50983
AGATCGTATCGCGTCCAGAAGACCAACACCTCCTCAATGGCATTCCTCATTACTACTTCCTCCTCCCTTGCCCCCCATTTCCCTCCAATACTCGGCCTCATCATTGCTGGCCGCCGCTGGCTGTGGTGGATACTCTCCCGAGCCCCTCGAGTCTCTATAACGTCGCGACTCCGACCTCTCATATCGTCCTCGCGATTCTAAAAACGCCCTACTTGTCACCATCCCACCCCTTCCTTCCCAACTACTACTACCTCCTCTAGATCCTCGATCATCCCTCGACCTACTCCGGTGCCCTTGATCCCTAGACCGCCGTGCTCCTCCACTACCATCCCCCTCTTCCCTACGATGGACTCTCGAATGCTTCTGTCTAAACGTCTCCCGAACATGCCTTGCCTCTTCAGACGGCTGCCAGTACCTTCAACATACCACTACTGTGTGAGAGAAGGTCCTCTCGAGCCTTACCCTCGAGACTCTAGCCAATCCTCAATCTGCATGGCCGCCTCTCCTACCAAGTCGATGATCTCATCCCGCCTGAATACATTAGGATCGCCATACTGATCTACTACGATACACTATACAGCCCCCTCGCCTATCACTGGCGTATCTCGAGCCTTTGTAATTCTAGTGACACCATCTGGACGGACGTTGGACATTCATCCGACACGCTCGTACTGTAGATGCATCTTTCAATGAGCCGCCCCTTCCCTACTTCGCTAACGTACGATCCTCTCGAGACAATAAATCCAACGATTATCACGTCCCGTTCTCCACTCGTGCCAGCGCCCCGCAATAATCGTTTTGAGAATTCCATTGCAACCCTCCCAGCTGCCCTACTGCCCGCCGCCTCCCTCCCCTACCCCGGGCACTACCTCGTCCTCATAGCCCCTGATATCTGAGACCCAGGGTTCCCGGGGAGTAATGGGGTAACATGTCGGCCAATGGTCATAGGCTTGCCGAAAACAACATCAGTAGGAGGGTACCTAGGGTTAGAAGCTCCTTCAGGTAGGAGGGCAATGGGGAGGTAAGAGGAACTATCATCAGGAGAAGGAAATACGACCAGTACTACAGCTTCACGGTCTCCTTCGACTTCTCCACCCGAACAACTCGGCCACGATATGGTATCTCGCCCACTCGAATCGCCTCCTACAGAGCACGACGAAGAGGCTTACGACACCAGCCGACGTGATAAGACCGAAACGTGGTATCATACTACCTGGGCCGCGGCCTCATTCTGGAACTCTACCAATGCAAACTGGCATTGGTCATAGGGTGACTGAGGAAGTAATGCCGTAGCTGGGCATCGGACCGGAGACCTTCTGCTTACCACGTCTATGGAAGATTCCTTGATCTCCCCAAAATGGCCGAACATTCCCTGTACTTCCTCTAATGTAACTTGGTTCGCCAGTCCCGATACGTACACCTGTTGGTACATCCCACCTCATACCACTCCTTTTCCACATCGCACCCACCGTCCTCTTCAAGATCATCTCCTCGCCTGAGTCCCTCACCCCTCCACCAACAGTCGTGACTCCAACGCCTGGTTGTGGGCGGATCTAAGGCCCCACATTAGCCCCATCAGCAACATATCTCTATTACACTAGTAACTGAAGCGGTCAGCTGTTGAGCCGCTGGGACACCCTGAAAAGAAGCGACTATCGTAGGAGATGAACCCCCATGGGCCATACAAGGTTAGGCAAGGGAGCCGCGGCAGTGGCAGAGGCATTAGCCGCTACAGGGTCAGTCACTGACACTGTTAGAGGGACCTGAGGAGGAGAATCCCTATACGAGAGAGTATCCCAGAATGGTAGATTACTCCATGGAAAGGCTGTCCATTGAGGGAATGGGCAGCTGTTACACCGTTGGAAGTGCCGAAGTCCACACGG
>NW_003214086.1:0-1020 GCF_000006405.1 Perkinsus marinus ATCC 50983
CGACTTTGATCTGGGTGTTGCTGGTATGTATATCAGAGGGATGGAGATAAGCCCTTGTGGTCATATTCTCCAAGTCAGGACTCGAGAGAAAACGATCGAGGTTGGTGTACACTATGCTTGATCGCTTTTCGAGTTACTTGGGCTCTGTTAGAAGTGCGCAAATTATATATAGTATCTTTTCTGTCTCCTTTTTTGCAAATTCATGATCATGTTTGATCGGATTCGCCTTTGTAAGCCAATTTTCATGTACACTGCTACAAGAATCGAGTTGGCGTCGTAACTATTCTACTCCGTGTTTTCTTTTTGTGCATCATGGATGATTTCCTGGAACTTCCACACACTGTTGTGTCGATGTTGTGATACGATGAGTTTTCTATCTCTCCGTTGGTCAGGGATTATTGTGTCCTTCACGATGGCCAAGATCCACAACGCTCGGATAGCAACCTACAAGACGGCAACCTTTGAGTGCTTAGTGTCTCACCACGACTGCTGGCCAGTTGGTCTTCTCTCAAACTGAAGAGAACACTTTCCATTTCCAACTAGCGATAGCAAATAGAGCAAGAATAAGATATTGCACGTAGAGCCCAGTACTTGAAAATGGCTATGGTATTTGGTAAAGACTATCATAGTATATAGTATGTCATGCTTGAGTATTTACTATCAACCATTGGGGAGTGGTGAGGACGTGTGCTAGCAGCTTGATCCAGGGGGCGATGGAGTCGAAAGATGGTATGGAGTCGTAATCACTCAATATCTTGCCGCTTATCGGTGATGAAAGCAGTGTGGCGGCATTGATGGTTGTTGTCACGGTGGTCTCAGTCAGCGATCTGTCTATCATTCATGTCCCCTTCACCGATCCGTACTGCCTCGGACTACACGAGCACTCCCGTGTTCAAGAGGAACGCCCTTTACGTTGGTGAGGATACCATCGATACCAGGTGGATTCGAGCATTCATCTCGTTCCTCGCATCTCCGTATTGGCCAGGTATGTGGTCGTGAGTGGTGGCTCTGTCTCTGGCT